>NC_047519.1:2652694-2825194 GCF_902827115.2 Pseudochaenichthys georgianus | reverse complement strand
TGAATACTGTTTTACAAACTGGTCGTTTGCTTGTGCCACAAACCTGAAACCGATAGAACAGCTGTACAAGAGAGCTATCAAGGTGTTTGACAGAAAGCCTTACTCATCCTTGAAAAACACCATTTCTTAAGTTTTGACAATTTTAAGTCTTTTAAAAGTACGTGTTTTTTTATAAATGTTTACATGGACTGGCCCCCCCTCCCTTAGGGGAATTCATCCACAGAAAACACACTGGACGCTGCACCAGGTCAGAAACCAGAGGAGACTGGTGGACAAAATGTCCTCTCCATTAAAGACAGCTCTTTGTGGAACAGCCTCCCAGCTGAGACACGGGATCGTCCCACTCTCAATGGGTTCAAAGGTCAACTCAGAGAGTGGTTGAGAAACAGACAGACGTGCGCTCACCGCTAAGTGCACTTTAACACAGGGGTACCTCCTCCTGCACTTTATGCAGCTCTTGCATCTTCTCCTGCACTTTACATGTCGTTGCTGCTACATTGTACCTCCATGTCGTAGATACTTTGTTCATGCTGCTCTTGCTCTTTTGCACTTTTTGCATATCATGTATTTTGTTTTTGCTATGTTTGTAAAATGTAATCTTCTTAAATGTTTCATGTGAGGGACTGCGGGTGGAAATGAGCTCAAAGCTAAATCTGGCACTGTTACGCTTGACCATTTGTTTATGTGTTAAGTGTTCATCAATGTGCATTGTTGATGCCAAATAAACGATTCAATAAATAAATAGCCATGTCATTTTATTGTTTTATAAATCTCCAAACTATCCCACATTGTATCTATATTTTGAATCTAGTAGCTACATTACATCACCCAGTAACAAGTAACACATGTGTTGTACTCGCTTCTGATAGTTATCGTGTATAAATGTTGTTTCTGTTCTTGCAAATGTTTCTTTTTCTTTTATCATGCTCAACAAAATTGATATCTAAATCAGACTACTTGAATAAATCAAGATTACACAAAGAAAGTAGATAACGTCTCCAGGTCTAAGGACAGACAGACAGATGTACCTTGGAGGACACTCCTTCCCAGTGCAGAACTCATGTGTTGGCTCAGGTCTGGTCAGAGAGTCGCAGTACGTGTCGTCCACCTCACTGCCGTCATACCGCACGCACAGGGCATAGCTGGTGGTGATACCTAGAGACACACAGGGCATAGCTGGTGGTGATACCTAGAGACACACAGGGCATAGCTGGTGGTGATACCTAGAGACACACACAGGGCATAGCTGGTGGTGATACCTAGAGACACACACAGGGCATAGCTGGTGGTGATACCTAGAGACACACACAGGGCATAGCTGGTGGTGATACCTAGACACACACAGGGCATAGCTGGTGGTGATACCTAGACACACACAGGGCATAGCTGGTGGTGATACCTAGACACACACACACACAGGGCATAGCTGGTGGTGATACCTAGAGACACACACAGGGCATAGCTGGTGGTGATACCTAGACACACACAGGGCATAGCTGGTGGTGATACCTAGACACACACACACACAGGGCATAGCTGGTGGTGATACCTAGACACACACAGGGCATAGCTGGTGGTGATACCTAGAGACACACACAGGGCATAGCTGGTGGTGATACCTAGAGACACACAGGGCATAGCTGGTGGTGATACCTAGAGACACACACAGGGCGGTTTACACATTCAAGGAGCTACACTGTTCACATGTACTTTATCTATAGCTGACTCAACTAAAGCGTGGTAAAACATTTTAGTAGAAACCCAACATATTATTATGAACCATAAGCAGAATCTGTCTATAAATCTGTTTATAAAGTGCTTTCACAGACAAAGACAAAACATTAAAACATCATAGGAATCATAAAACAATAAATGATCACAAACGCCACGTGTTAAGAAGTGCTAAAAACACAAAACACAATAAAAACATAGGATAAAATACAATAAAATAAAAGCACACAGATGACATTAGTCATCCCTTTCACTGCAGAGAGGAATGCAGTGTGAAGTGTTGCCATGGTTACGTGTAAACTAAATGATCATGTTTAAGCTGGGCTCTGTCTCTGTTTTCTGATGTGCAATATGAAACATCCAGTCCATCCGACCACATACTGATATGTTCTTGAACTAAGCTTTTGAATCTGCATTATCAGAACACGGAATAAGTGTGTGTCGTTACATGTTGTGAGTGTGTGTACCTGTTGTGCAGGTGGAGCTGCAGGGAGCGTACGCAGAAACCTTCCAGCGGTACATGTCCGCCAGACTGATGTCGGGCTCCAGACCCACATCGAAGTCATTACTGCAGGGACACAGACAGACACAGAGGGACACAGACAGACACAGAGGGACACAGAGGGACACAGACAGACACAGAGGGACACAGAGGGACACAGACAGACACAGAGGGACACAGACAGACACAGAGGGACACAGACAGACACAGAGGGACACAGACAGACACAGAGGGACACAGACAGACACAGAGGGACACAGAGGGACACAGAGGGACACAGACAGACACATCCTTCACATCTCCACTTGACTCAATCCAAATGTTCATTCAGCTATGTCGCAGTGAGGGAAACAACTGGAGCATAAGTAGGGTCACACTACTGGGATATGATTTGTGGGCCTGTATATCTCTGCAGCTCCACGAAACTCAAATACAAATTGTATACACATATAAAGCCTTTAAAACAAGGGATGTCCCGATCACCTTTTTTTGCTCCCGATCCGATTCCGATCATTTGATTTTGACAATCTGCCGATACCGATTTTTCCCGATCCGATCTTTATGCAATGCGTTAAGAGAAAAAAAAGGTAACAGATAACGGCTGGTCATCCAACGCGATGAGTTCAGCTATCTTGGCAGTTATTCTTTTGGCCTTGTCACTGTTCTGGGGCAGTTTCTCTTTCCTTTTAAAAGTCTCTGAAAGTGTCGGTTGTTTCAGTGCCGTTCCCTGAGTGGCCGCTGTGTACTCGCCGTGTTGTTGTAGGTGTTTGTTTCTCAGGTAGCGTATTAGATTGGTCGTGTTGAACGTAGCTCTGTTCTTTCCACCACGCGGAACCTCTGCCTTGCAAACATTGCATCTGGCTGTTACACTGCCTTCGCTTTCAATTTTATAATACTCCCAAACTCCTGACATTTTCTCTGTCCCGACTCCCGAGTCACCAGCTGAACGTAGCCTCTCGTTAGCTTACTGCTACTATTAGACACTGTGCCCACTCTGTTGCCAGATTTCAGAGAAATAAGCAACCAGGTCTGAAAACAAGCCCAAAGAAAGCAACACATACATGATGTTGTGTAATTTTAAACGAAAACTAAGTCCTCAGGATGACTTTAAGACGTGAACATGGTCATTTTTGTTTTGTAACATTAAATAAAAAAAAAATATTTTATAAAAAAAAATAATTTTTAAATCCCAATCCCCGATTTTTTTCTCTTTTTTAAATCACGTGATCGGCTCCGATCTCCGATCCCCGATCACGTGATCGGATCGGGACATCTCTATTTAAAACATATTGGGTGTCCTGCAATTTGAACATTGCACCAGGACATATACTCATTTCTATTATGCCAATTACTTCTGAAACCCTGCAGGCAGACTTGGACAACAGCTACAAGATCATAGACAGGACTGATCTTAATGACTTACACAATTAGATATAATATCTTTCCTATCTTATATTGACCTATTAACAGCTATAATAACACGTTATATCTTATCTAATAGCACGGACAGCCGTTAGCTCGTACCTCTCAGTGTTTGCAGCCTGGACGGAGGGCCCCTGCTGCAGCTGTACCAGGACTCCAGTGTGTGTGCCACTCTCTCTTTCGGTGTGTGTAGCAGAGTGTGTGTCTGTGAGCATGTCTGAATGTGTTTCCGTTTGTGCTAGTGAGAGTGGATCAGGGAGTGTGTGTTCAACAGAGTGTGTGTTTGACTGAGTGAGGGAGTGTGTGTGTAAGTGTGTCTGGTTGTAGTGCAAGTCCTCCAGCAGCAGATAGGGGGCGTCTTCTGGCAGTGCTACAGAGAGGACACACAAATGGAGGTTATTATTCAGATTATTAATACATTATTATTATTTAAATGTTCTTCTACATTTTGGAATGTTTGCTTCTTTCTTTAATTAATGTCATTATTTTTGACATGTTTGCTTTACTTGGCTGAATTCTACATCTTTCAATTAAATAGTGTCAAAGGTATAATGGAAAATATATAAATATTTCCAGTAAAAATGTCCCTTGTATCAGAACAGGATATTTCAGTTATCATTGTTTTAATTTTCCTAAAGGTACGTACACTGAACAAAAATATAAACGCAACACTTTTGTTTTTGCTCCCATTTGTCATGAGATGAACTCAAAGATCTAAAACAATATCCAGCAACTTCGCAGCCATTGAAGAGGAGTGGACCAACATTCCACAGGCCACAATCAACAACCTGATCAACTCTATGCCAAGGAGATGTGTTGCACTGCGTGAGGCAAATGGTGGTCACACCAGATACTGACCCCCCCAATAAAGCAAAACTGCACGTTTCAGAGTGGCCTTTTATTGTGGCCAGATTTGTGAACAATATTTGAGAGAAATGGTTATTTTGTGTTTATAGAAAATGTTTTAGATCTTTGAGTTCATCTCATGACAAATGGGAGCAAAAACAAAAGTGTTGCATTTATATTTTTGTTCAGTGTACTATACTGATTTCGGCCTGCGGCCCTTTTGTGGTCTAATTAAGGCTAAGCTGGCCCACAAGTATTCCTGTAATATATATATATATATATATATATAGAAAAAGCTTCATCAGTGTCTCCTACCAGGGAAAGGCAGCACCAGAGTGTTGTCATCTGCAGCGGCGGGCTCGTCAATTGAGTTGGAGGAACTTCCTATATGAACAGAAAAAAAGATCTGAGAAATAAATCAAACACAGAGAGAACAATAATGTCCGACAGACAGAACAGACAGACTTCAACATGAACAGGGTACTGCCAGAGTACTCCATGGTAGAGATGTGTTTCTCAAAGCATGAGGGAGGCTAACTATACGCTTCCAAATCGGTCAAAAATGTGCTCTCCATTTCTCTCTCTGTGTCATCGGCCAGGTGTGCATTAGAGCTAAAAGATACATTGGCCAGGATGGTAGTAGCCATATACGCTCGTCCTCAGTTTGGCTCTTATGTCAACCAATAGGTATCAAGAGTAAGCAGTACACAGAATGAAACATAGTTTGTCCGCCAAAGAGTTTGCTTTGAACTCAACAATTAAAAAATAAACTCATGGCCACAAACATATCAAAAAAGTGTTTACAAAATAAAATCAAAATATGAATCTGGCCACGTTCAAGTGTGGAAGAAACTCCTTCAATACGTTTTTTACTTTACTTCTTATTTCTTATTTCTATAAATAAGTTTTATTTTTACTTTACTTCCAATTTCCCCAGGGATATAATTAAAGTATTCAGATTTGGATTGTCAATCAGACCTGGAAACATGAAGCCCCTGGCTGTTTGTGGCGCAGAGGCAATACAAAAATAAAAGGCTGAACTGAAGACAATGTGTGACTCACGGTATCCAGAGGGTCCTGGGGGTCCTGGCTCCTCCACATCATTATGCCTGAACACATGACTGGTGACATCAGCAGCTCTGTACAGCAGGATGGCAGCAGGAGGAGGGGGGCTGGGGGTCCTGATCTCCCACACTTCCTCCTCTTCCTGCAGCAGCTGGACATCTGATTGGTGATTGACAGATGTTATGCTCCCTCTGCTGTGATTGCTCGCTATCATGTCCCTGTTCACGCCATTATACGTTAGGTTCACATGTCCAGTAGTGATGATTTCCGCAGCGCTGATGTCATGAGGTGTGCGGGGGGTGGTATATTCAAAGGTGATGTGGGGGAGCTTCCCATTCAGGTTGTAGTACTTTGTGACCAGAGAGAAAAGCAAAAGGTAAAATACTTCATACTCATTCCTGCACGAGACACGCATGTTCTTGTGCAGGTGTGTATGTGTCCGTTCGTGCGTGTGTGTGTGTGTGTGTGTGTGTGTGTGTGTGTGTGTGTGTGTGTGTGTGTATGTGTGTGTGTGTGTATATAGGTGTGTGTGTGTCCGTTCGTGTGTGTGTGTGTGTGTGTGTGTGTGTGTGTGTGTGTGTGTGTGTGTGTGTGTGTGTGTGTGTGTGTGTGTGTGTGTGAGTGTGTGTGTGTGTGTGTGTGTGTGTGTGTGTGTGTGTGTGTGTGTGTGTGTGTGTGTGTGTGTGTGTGTGTGTGTGTGTGTGTGTGCGTGCGTGCATATGTGTGTGTGCGTGTATGTGTGTGTGTCTGTTCGTGTGTGTGTTCGTGTGTGTGCGTGTGTGCATAGGTGTGTGTGCGTGTATGTGTGTGTGTGTGCGTGTGTGTGTGTCCGTGTGTGTGTGTCCGTGTGTGCGTGTGTGCATAGGTGTGTGTGCGTGTGTGTGTGTGTGCGTGTGTGTGTGTGTGTGTATGTGTGTGTGTCCATTCATGTGTGTGTGTGCGTATGTGTGTCCGTGTATGTGTGTGTGTGTGTGTGTGTGTGTGTGTGTGTGTGTGTGTGTGTGTGTGTGTGTGTGTGTGTGTGTGTGTGTGTGTGTGTGAGAGTGAGTGAGTGAGTGAGTGAGTGAGTGAGTGAGTGAGTGTGTGTGTGTGTGTGTGTGTGTGTGTGTGTGTGTGTGTGTGTGTGTGTGTGTGTGAGTGAGTGAGTGAGTGAGTGAGTGAGCGAGCGTGCGTGCGTGCGTGCGTGCGTGTGTGTGTGTGAGAGTAAGTGAGTGAGTGAGCGTGTGTGCGTGCGTGTGTGTGTGTGTGTGTGTGTGTGTGTGTGTGTGTGTGTGTGTGTGTGTGTGTGTGTGTGTGTGTGTGTGTGTGTGTGTGTGTGTGTGTGTGTGTGTGTGTGTGTGTGTGTGTACCATAACATTGAGGCCCTGTAGTGTGGGTCCCTGGGCGATGATGTACTCCAGCCCATCAGAGAACACATTGCCTGGACGTCGGTATTTAAACACTGTTCCTGCCACATGGAAGTTTTGTGGGTTGTCAAACACTGCGTTTCCGTTGAAGAAGAAATGACCAGCTTCATCTGACAGAGCTGGACAGAAGGGAATCAATAGTGCTGTTCAGAACTGGGTCAGAACCCACAGACAATTATGTCATTTTCAAGAACTTGTTTTGGAAAGTCCTGTTAGGGTTATGGCTAGGGTTAGTGAAATCTGCAGTCAATGTTTAGCTAGCTAACCTTTAGCTAATATGCAACCATTATTAACATTGTAAAAGCACATATATACTCAGTGTATTGACCTTAAAGAAGACGTGGGTTCTTACCAAGGATGTTCTCGGTCTTGTGTCTCTCTATGATCTGAATGTCTGAAGCTCCAGCTGGGATGTTGGTGATGAACACATAGCCTGATGAAAGAAACACCTTTACACACAGGCACCATTTTTCAGGTTATGAACTTATCATCCGGGAGCAGGGTAAACACATTGTGTACCGAGTAAAACAAGAGACAGACATATGGCTAAAATGTCCCAAACCCGTGTTTCTCTTGGGTCACAACCAGGATACCGAGATCTATAGCAGCTCCAGGGTCAGTTCTACTAAACCACAAAAACCTTCGTCTCCACTCACTAGTGGTATATCGCCATGCAGATACTTTAGTTTGTATACTGTGTGTTCGTGTTTTTGAGGCTTTGGCTGGCTACCAAATAGGATGGAAACTTTATCATGTGTTTTTTATGTGGTCCGACTATTACAAAAAACATGTTAAAAAACACTGTTAATGAAGATAATCTAGCGTTCTATTTCGTATGAGGCTTCGCCCTCTAAGGCTATCACTATTGGGTAATCCCACTGCACGTGTGCAGCACTGACAGACTTAATCCACGCCCACCTATGACGTGGGCCGCACCTCCGGCCTCACTTCCGTATAAATAGGAAGAAGGCCCGTCCAACTGGTCCCTCTTTTCTTCAGCACTCCGTAGTAGCAGAGGCACTGTAGCAGGCACATTAGAAAACAAAGATTCCTCCCGTAGAAAGCTTTGTTTCTGGTGGAAAGATGGAGATGGGGCAGGTAAGTCAGGGCTGCGTCCGGAATTGCCTTTCATGTGAGACGGGCTACATAATGAGCTTTGACAAACACTCACAGTGTGAGTCCTGCTTGGGGTTAAAGCATGCGAGAGCTGCTCTCTCCCCACAGGTGTCATGCTCGCTGTGTGCCCGGCTCCCTCTGGCCCTCAGACAGCAAAGAGCGGACGCTCTCGCTGCCGCTGAGGTCGGGGATGATTGGGCAGTCCAGGAGGCTTACTCCGTGGACGAGGCCCTGGATTTCCTGGATCCGTGTGGAGGGCACGAGTCGGATGACTACGCCCCCTCCATTCATGGATCACCAGGTGGTTCCCCCATCATCTCCCTCCTCCGGACGGAGGAGGCAGAACGGGGTCCCGGTCTAGGTCCGGCACACAGACCAGTGGGTTCTCTCTCCGCCGTCACAGCTCTGCCGTCGATTGGCGGAATTCTCCAGGAGCTTCCTGAGATTATCGCTAAGGCGGCCGCCTGGCGAGATCTCCCCGTTCCCCGAGCTCAGGAGAGCGCGTATTCGGATGATATGTCCGGGGTGTTCTCCCAGGATCAGAGGGTCAAGAGTGATCCGATCTGGCCACGCTTCCCGCCCATCAGGTAATACCAGGAGGGAGCGGCAGCGAACCCCAGGACATTGAGGGCCCCTATATCCACCTACACTCCCCTTACAAGGGTAGAAGGATTTACGGATAAGGGTTTTCCGCCCGTGCCTCCTCTTGAGCCGAGTCTCACAACGTTTTTTGGAGCTAACCTGGACTGCCTCCAGGGATCAGTTTGTCGCCCGGCAGACCGACAGGATGCACCAGTGTGCTTCCCAGGCGTCAGCGGCGGAAAACAACATTGCATTGCTGGTGAATTCCATGGTGCGTATAGCTGAGCAGTCCGACACCATGTCCTCAGTGGAGGCTGAGGAGATCGGTAACGGAGCGTCCACACTACAGCTTCAAAAAAAGCTTGGAGCTGGGCGTGGCTGTAGCTTGGGGATTTTATTCAAGCAACGCGACCAACAACCAATCACATGAATCTCCCGCCCCCGACATACAAAGCAAAAACCCCCGGGGATTTTATGGGAGCAATATATATATAAACTCCCCAAACAGGCGAAAACCTACCAGTTTCACCCACTGTCTCTGCCACCTCCCTCCATGCCTGGTTCCTCCGGTTTGTATCCCGGTAGGTGAAGAGGGTCTGGTCATACAAAACCGGGTGATTTTCTACAGCGATAATTAGTTTCTACTCCATCTTTTTTTGAAATATAGAAATGAACGGCGGGATATCTCTCCCAGCTTACACGCGGTTTGATTGGCTACGGCTTGAGCTGTCAGATTTTCAGAAACGGGATTTGATTGGCTGGCGCTGGCTACTGTTCAACTTCTGACGCCGGAGACGAACCGCTATGCTACCCACAATTCAGTTCGGCGAAAAAGCGAGGCAACGTGACGTCACCCCATTCAAAGTGAATGGGCAGATTGGAGTTGTCGACGCTGTCGACGCTTTCGACGCTGTAGTGTGGACGGGCCGTGAGGCGGCCAGCACTGCACTCACCCTGAGCGCGGCAGTCGCAGTTTCGCAGGAGCAGATTGCGACATGGGCGACTCAGGTGCACCAGTTCCTCTGGCTGCAGCAGGGAGCTATACCGGAGGGTGCAGGGAAGGAGCTGATAGAGGCTCCAATCAGTCCGGACGGATTGTTTGGACCTCAGTTCCACACCATGGTGGAGTCAATGAAGTCTGCATCGGAGCAAGCAGACGACATACGACGTCACGTCGGCTGGCTTCAGCCGGTCAAACGTCCCCAGCAACAGCAGCAACAGCAGCGCCCCAGCACCTGCAACAGTCTCAGCAGGGGCAGCGGCGAGATCAGCAGCGGCGCCAGAATCGCCCTTCGGCGGCTGTGGGGGCACCATCCCATACCTCCGCTCCTCCGCCACAACAGGCGGTGAGTAAGAGAGGAACGAAGTACCCCCGCTCCTGGTCTGCTCCTCCGAGAGAGCCTCCGAGGAAGCAGAGCCGAAAGTGACTTTTTGGGGGGGATGTGCGGGAGTATATTTTCAATAAAAATGTTGAAAATTACAACAGTGTGTCTGTAGCAGCTATTTCTCACATTTCTCCCACACTAGTCAGGCCGGTTGTTGTTAATCAGTCGGTTAACAGACAACAAGGTTCGCTGCATAAGCCAGCTGTTTGTAACCTGTCGGTTAACAGACAGCTGGGCTCGCCGTTTGAGCAGGCTGCCTCTGACCTGTCGGTTAGCAGGCGGCAGGGCTCGCTGCACAAGCCAGCTGTATATAACCAGGCGGTTATTAGACAGCGGGGCTTGACGTGTAAACCTGTTGCCTCTGGCCTGTCGGTTAGCAGGAAACACGGTTTTTCCTCTGTCCCAGGTGTACCTACTTCACACGGTAGTAATGAGCCTAGGGCTGTTATTACGCGCCGTGTGAATAGCACTGCACACAACCCCGCTCATCCCTCAGGCCGGGGTGAGAGGCAGTGTGTGGAGACCCCGTCGCAGCCCTTTCGGGCGGGGCCCCCCTTGGGTTGCTTTACAAGCAACAGCGGCAAGGGCTCTGGCATGGCTCGTCACCATGACTACCACAGTACAGCAAAAGCAGGTTTGCCCGCTCTCGGAGCATTACTCAGAGTGGCGGCGGATATGTTTGATGGACAGATGGATGAGCAGGCTGATCAGCAGAGGGTACCCTTTGCAATTTGCCTCCCCCCCCCGCAGTTCAATGGGATTCAGGAAACACTTCTGTTATCCCAAAAACAGTGTCTTGCGCTCCAGGAGGAGCTGCAGGAACTCCTGGTAAAAAGGGTGATTTCCAGGGTTCCTCAGGGGGAAGAAAATCAGGGTTTTTACTCCTGTTATTTTCTTATCCAGAAAAAGACAGGGGGAATGAGACCCATCCTAGATCTGTCAGCATTCAACAGGGTAATAATGAAAAGACCTTTTCACATGCTGACAATCAAACAGGTGCTGGAGTACGCTCACCAGGGGGACTGGTTTACGTCAATAGACCTGAAGGATGCTTACTTCCACATATCCATAAACCCGGAACACAGGAAATTCCTGCGTTTTTCATTCCAGGGAATATCGTACCAGTTCAATCGACTGCCGTTCGGATATTCCCTGGCTCCTCACACTTTTTCAAAGTGTGTGGAGACGGCGCTGGAGCCGCTTCACAGAGGAGGGATGAGGGTGTTATTTTATCTGGACGACCTGCTGTTGCTGGCTCGCTCCAAGGAGGAGGCTGCTTTACAGACGGTACAGCTCGTATCTCATCTGTCAAGCCTGGGTTTCATCGTCAATTGGAAGAAGAGCTGTCCTCTTCCATCCCAGGTTATTGTTTATCTGGGAGTGGAATTGAACTCAGCCCGCATGAGAGCGCGACCCTCACAGCAGAGAGTGGAGAAAGTGACAGCTCTCCTCCGGCGCGTCACACCCCGCAGGGTGGTGACAGCCCTCTCCGTGATGCAGCTGTTAGGTATGATGGCAGCTGGTCACGCAGTGATCCCTCTGGGACTCCTTCACATGAGGAGACTCCAGAGGTGGTTTATTCGCCTGTGTATCGACCCCGTGCGTCAGAAGAGACGCATGGTGTACGTTCCCCCTTCCGTGGGTCCGGATTTAGCCTATTGGAAAAATCCCCACGTCCTGTCCGTGGGGGTTCCCCTGGGCAGAGTGACGTCACACACAGCGGTGTTTACAGACGCATCTCTCGCAGGCTGGGGAGGGACGTGCATGTCCCAGGCAGTGGGGGGACAGTGGCCGGCTCACATGTCTCTCCACATAAACGTGCTGGAGTTAATCTCCGTATGGAGAGTAATCCAACACTTCGCCCCGTTGCTGTTCAATCAGCACGTGTTGATTCGGACAGACAACAAAGCAGCGGCGGCATACATAAATGGCCAGGGAGGCGTACGATCAGCGCAGCTGCTGAACACAGCCAGACGGCTGCTGTGTTGGGCGCAAACACACGTACTCTCTATCAGAGCGGTGTATATTCCCGGCGTGTTGAACAGGGGGGCGGACCTAATGTCCAGAGGAGGTCCTTACCAAGGGGACTGGAGCCTCCACCCCTAACTGGTCTCCCAGGTATGGAGCAGGTTCGGGAGAGCGGAGGTGGATCTGTTCGCTGCACGCGAGAACGCGCAGTGTGCCCTCTGGTTCTCCCTGAGAACGCAGGACCACCCCCCCCTGGGCGTGGACGCGTTCGCACACAGGCCGTGGCCCAAGGGGTTGTTATACGCTTTCCCACCAGTCCCTCTGATCCCTCGGTTCCTGGACCGAGTGCAGGAGGAGAGATTGACAGCAATTGTAATAGCCCCGGAACGCACAGGAGCGTCCTGGTTTCCATGCCTACAGCGGATGCTGTCAGGGAGACCGTGGGAAATGCCGTGGCGCAGGGACGCTCTCTCCCAGGGGGAGGGAGCGATCAGCAGTCACCCAGTATTGGGCCAACGTTTGTGGGCATGGCCCCTGAACGGGAACATTTAGAAGGGCTGGGCCTCTCTAAAAGTGTTATCAGTACCATTCAGGGTTCAAGAGCGGCGTCCACCAGGGCATCCTACACAGCCAAATGGACAGCGTTCCAGCGCTGGTGTGTAGGGAAAAGCCTGGACCCCGTTAGGTGCCCCCTGCCTCAAGTACTGTCGTTCCTCCAGACATTACTGGACAGGAATGTGGCTTATAGCACAGTAAGAACGTACGCTGCTGCCATTTCATCTTGCCACGTAGGGTTTGGTGTCAGCACGGTGTTTAGTCACCCCCTGACAAAACGGTTTCTACGGGGAGTACAGAGACTCAGACCGGTGTCACACGCTTTGGCGCCTCAATGGGATTTGGCGTTGGTGTTATGCGCCCTGAGTAAAGCTCCATTTGAACCTTTAGATCAAGTCCCCCTGAAGTTTTTGTCAGCCAAAGTAGCTCTGCTCCTGGCTCTGACATCAGCTAAAGGGTGAGTGATGTGTCTGCTCTCTCTTGCGGCTTTCACACCAGCGCTTTTCAGTTTCTAGCTCCGAGCGGGAGCTTTTCTGGTTCAGCTCCGGTTTCCCTTTTCAGCTCCCGCTCTGTGCACACCGCCCACTGGCGCCCCAGAGCTGCCCCTGCTGCGTCATGACGTCACCGTTTACATCGCTGATTTGCCCCCCAACGGCAGCTCACAACAACAACAACAACAACAACTGCGTCGGGTCGATGATCGTGTTGCTTTTAATCACACGAAGCCAGAATAAATTGAATAACGACTTCTCCAACCTTATACTTTGCTCCAGAGTGCCGTGGTTCATTGTTATTAATGTGTTTCTGCAGCATTTACCGACCGCTGCAGAGCTGCTCTTCCACGGGAGTTTATTCTCCCGTTAGCTCCCGGTTAGCTCACACTGCAGCGGCCGCTCTAAAGTATTCACTGTCCGACTCACACAAGCAGCTGATGCATATCCCCAGTTCCCTTAGCCGAAGTGAATGTGTGTCAGTCTGAATTGACGCTGTTTGGTATCACAACGCTGTTATGAAAGTTTCTCTGGTATAAAACGGGTGATGTTAGCATTAGCAACCGAAGCTAAACTGACTACTTGCATCCGATAGCTGCAATAATACAAAACAAAACGTCTGCCTCTCTCCACAATGATCGATAACAGTGAACGGATGGTCAAAGTAAGGCACAAATAAACAGAATCACACGAAGCCTGGTTAGTGTTGCCTGACTTTATAAAGTGTGTTTATAGGCACTACTGCTTGTAGGCAGGCATGACAGTCGACCCATGTTCAGGGGAGGTGGGTTTAGTTTCCTGCACGCCTCGACGTAAGAGAGACGTAAGCGTCGCCTCTTAGCTCCAAAGCTCTTGCCTCTGGACCGACAATTTTTTGGAGCTGGAAATGAAGCGGATTCCGGAGCTAAGAGCCGGCGCAGCTCCGGTGTGAACTGGAAAACCCGGCGCTTTTCAGGCTCTAGCTCCGAGCCGGAGCTGAAAAGGCGCTGGTGTGAAAGGGGCATCTGTGGCTCCGTCATGTCTCCAGATCCAAGGAGATGGCAGCTCAGCTGTTTTGCGCCCTAACCCGGCTTTTATGCCAAAGGTGATCACAAGCTTGTTTAGATCGAGAGTGATCACTTTGGATGGTTTCTTCCCTCCTCCTCACACATCAGAGGAGGAAGCCACATCTCATCTCCTCTGTCATGACGTGCGCTGTCATGTTATATTGCACGCACAGCCACGTTGCGCAAGTCTCAGCGCCTGTTTGTGCATTACAGAGAGCACTCAATAGGGCAGCCTCTGTCCGCACAGCGGCTGTCACACTGGTTGTGTGAGGCTGTGTCACAGGCGTATTTCTACTCTGGGGTGGATCCCCCAGAAAACATCAAAGCGCACAGCACCAGAGGAATTTCAACCTCTATGGCGTTGCATGGAGGAATGACAGTGGAAGACCTTTGCAATGCTGCATCTTGGTCTTCCCCCTGTTCTTTTATTCGTTTTTATTTGAGGGATGTCTCCCATTCCTCTCTGACACATTCAGTACTGCTGTTCTGTCAGATTGAGTAATGTCAGGGACTAAACGGCGTGCCCTCTCTCCTGCCTATCGGCATTCAGAGAGCTGCCCCTTTTGCCCCTCTTTTATAGGTTTAACAAGTGGGATTTGTTTATCTCTACTTTTTTTAAACGACGGGTATTCACCTTCATTCCCTTAAAGAGAATATTCATTTGGAATAATGCTATATTTCCAGGGACTGTGATGCTCCTTCTTTTTCGCATGGGTTATTAACTGAGTAGATGGGTTTTTGTGCTTCTGGTTACGGACGGACCAGTGGGGCGTGGACTACATCCTGCTTCGCCCTTAACCCAATAGCGATAGCCTTAGAGGGCGAAGCCTCATACGAAATAGACTGAGGTTACGTACTGTAACCCAGCTTCTATGAGTATAGGCGCAGCCCTCTAAGGTTCGGGCCCCACTGGCTCCGCGAATAGCTGAAGAAAAGCTGTTTGTGTGGGAGCAGTTGGACGGGCCTTCTTCCTAATTATACGGAAGTGAGGCCGGAGGTGGGGCCCACGTCATAGGTGGGCGTGGATTAAGTCTGTCAGTGCTGCACACGTGCAGTGGGATTACCCAATAGCGATAGCCTTAGAGGGCTGCGCCTATACTCATAGAAGCTGGGTTACAGTACGTAACCTCAGGTTTGCTTTCTATATCAAAACAATACAAATATCAATGTTAGAAACTGTTGTGAATGTACAAGACATTAGTTTTTGTTGTGATTTAAACCATAGTGCTAATAACATGAATGAAAATGGTGACTAGATATTTAACAACCAAACTTTAAAGAGATACACATGATATAATTAAACAATAACTGTGAAAATATCTCAATACAGTATTGTTGATGCATAAGGGAGGGCTAAAATGAACATTCAACACATTTGATAAACTTTGACATCTCTCTATATATTCATTGAGAACATACAGAATGAAATAACATCGATGTAATCCAAATGTACATATTGGCATTGACTGGCTGAATGTTTCTCTTGCACTTGTTCTACCCACTCCAAACAAAGCACCTTGGTGAGATACAGTCTGCAGTAAGAAGCCCTGCAGTTATTCAAAAGCTCTTCCCTTTAACAGCTTCATGCTTCCACAAATGAAGCTACCTAACTATCGTGGAATCTGACCTGAATCATAGTCACAATGACACAGTCAGCTTACTATCACCTTAAGAATATATAGGATTAAAGGACTTGTGTTTCAGCAGACTGTGTCTTCAGTAGACTCTACTACTGTAATGGTGTCTTTACCAACAAATCGATCAGAAAGCTGCAGCTGATTCAGAACGCCGCTGCTCGAGTCCTCACTAACACTAAGAAAGTGCATCAGTCCAGTTCTGAAGTCTTTTACACTGGCTTCCTGTGTGTCAAACACATCGACATACTGGTTTATGAAGCACTGAGTAGTTTATTCTGATCTCCTGCCATATTATGAACCATTCAGAACGTTCAGGTCTGTTGCTAATATGTAGAAGCAGTGTTTAGTTATTGTGCTCCATATGTCTGGAATGAATCCCAGAGAACTGCAGGTACACTGCAACTCTCACTTTTTTTTTTTAATCCAAGTTTAGGACTTTTCTGGTTGCTTCTGCCTTTTATTAGATCAAAGAATGATAAACATCTGCACATCTGTCTGCATGTGTGTTTGTGTGTGTGTTACCTAACTGTGTGAGTGCCTTCCTGTATGATCCAGAGATGCGCTGGCAGGACGTCCCGTTGCCTCCACACATTCCACACCTGTCTACTGTCCTACTGCTGTACAGCTCCCCATCACAACCCACAGCCTGGAGATAAAGAACCACATTAACAACACGTTAGTGCTCACTACCATTAGGCTGCTAGTTATTTAGAGCATTCACTCATCCAGCCAAGACTCCTTTGCTATAATCAGTGTAAAGACTACATCATTCATAGTAGTAATTCAGACTTTTCCATGTTGGGTTACCTGACATGTCCCCTCTATACAGACTCCGTGGTATTTGGTATCGCGGCAGAATGTACCATCATGTGCAGGAACTAGCAGCTGTCGCTCACCACTCATGGTGGTACACTGCAGGTCACATGGCTTATTGGAGATGCTGATGTAGTCAGCTACACAGGAAATGAAATATTAAAAAATATATTTATTTGAGTGATACCACATTACAAAGAGACTAACAGATTGAAGTGTACCCGGGTAGAGAGGGATCCACTGGTAGTATCTTCTTCCAAAGGCTTTAGAATTGAATTGGGAACACTGGTGCTGTTTGAAGCTTACACTGGGGCTGGGACAGGGCTGAACACACAACAAAACACACATCAGCATATAGAAAATACACCTGCAGCATGTTTGCTCTATAGTGAGTGTCTCAATAAAGAATGAATCTCTTGAGTATCGAAATCAGTGTAGCGCCATACCTGGTGTGGACAGAGTTGGTAGTGTTTAGGAGACCCGACACAGTATGAACTGTTTATGTTCTGGGTGGTGGACAGCCTGAGGCAGAGACACAATGTCATGAACATACTGTATTACATGGACACACACAAGATGCATACAATATGAGAGTAAATGGACATCCAACACTGCTGTCCCAGCATCATCAGAGGGGGATGATGGCTTAGTGTAGCACAGTGGTTCCCAAACTGTTTGTTTGTCACAACATTAGAAACTCAGCAGAAACTCAGCACAGAGAACTGTCAACGCAAGGAAGCTGCAGTCCATGGTCCTGAACTACACATTATAAATGTAACATTTCAGCAATCAGCATTGAAACATGTGCTATTGTAAATATTTTGCCGACTTACAAATTAGTGAGAAACATGTGCCTGTCGGGCGCGCAGAATGTTGTAATCCTTGGTGGCACTGAGGAGAGGGCCACTCGCAAGTCCTGTTCAACAGAGAGCCGTGACCTCCTGCTGTTCGTCATGTAAACCAGAGTAGAGAACGCCAACTCCAGAGATGGGGTCGTTACTAAAAATTACTTTTTAAAAAAGTAATATATTACACTACTTCGTTACTATCTACATAAAGTAACTCGTTACTTTACTCGTTACTTTACTCGAGCACGTACGAACTGCGCATGCGTGAGTGGCAATAACTCTCCTTACCAGCAGGCGGCGGTAGTGTGTATTTGTCATTCAAAACAGGCAACAACCGGAAGACAGAGAAGAAGAACAGACTGTGATATAAACAAACAACAAATAGCGTGTGCGGTAGCTCCACCTTAGCATGTGTTCTTTGCAGGTGCTTGTTGAGGTTTGGCGTGGTGTTCACAGCAGTGGATAACAGCTTCTGGCCCGGACACAGTTTGCACCTCACCGTCACATTCCTGTCTATCCTTCGGACGAACTCAAAGTAACGGGCATACCTCCACCCCTCGAGAGTTATCGCTGACTCAGCCATGTTTATGCCGCACTGCACGTGGAGATGTGGACGCGCAATTCGCGCAGATTACGTACATATAAACCTACAAAGTACTGATATAGTAAATTAAATAATTATTTGTGTGTAGTTGTATATTGTAATAATAACGTGTTGTCACAAAATCCCACGGCACACCCGGACTTGCCTCACGGCACACCAGTGTGCCGCGGCACACCGTTTGGGAACCACTGGCTAGCAGGAGTATGCAATAACAACTGCAGTTACTGTTGAATGGTTATTCCTTTCTAATCAAACGCGGAAGAATTTAAGAAAGAATGTTTCTCAAATGGTTTCTTCATTCATTTGTAGGATGAATGAAACGGGCCTTTTATGTTCATTTTCAGGATTATATTTGTACTGCCTGTGCTGCAGCACCTCTTTTCACCCTCTGTCTGAAACCAGAGCCCAGCATGATCTGATTGGTTAACTAGCCGGCTCTGTTGTGATTGGCCAACTGATTAAAGATGTGCCGAAATGTCCAACCTACTAGCCTATAGTTACAATGTGTTGAAGCGCTAGCCAATACAATCGTGAGTGTTACATAGAGATGTTACTATGTTACAGAAGTAAACAAAGGAGTCCAATGGAGGCGTTTCAGGCGGGGGGGCAGACACACTGCCTCTGGAGGGAACACAGGGATTTTAAACTGCAGACCATTTACGTGCACAACACCTACAGGAGAGGGGCAGAGCACAAGAGGGCCTCTTGAATGACGTGTCGGCGTGTTACATTCTGAATGGTCAACGTTGAGCTATAACTAATGTGATTCCATGTGTATGTGTAGGGTTGTGAGTCAGAGGGAACGTGACACACGACCAACACAAGCTGACTCTGAAGAACAGTAACAAGCTGAATGTGTTCTTGGTAGTGAAGGAGTCCTAATCTTACTGGTCCCTTCATGCCAGATGAAGGGAACACATCCAAAGGGTCTCAGGACTTGTAACATGTCTAACGCTGCTGTAGTTTATAGTTAACATGAACAAGTAATGAAGGACAGAGAGGGCCCAATGCATCTGTCTTCCATTACCCCCCCACACCTCCTCTGTCTCTCTATCCGTGTCCTTCCTTCTCCAGCCCATCCTCCTACGCTGTGTAGGCACTAAAGTGGGAGAGACTGCAGGAAGAGGTGAGCTGGAGGTCACTGTGTGAGAGTGTCACATCTAATTGGTAGAAGGTGATGAGGGTAAGACAGGAGAGGAAGAGGAGGGAGAGAAAAGGGGAGGAAATGAACGACAAAGATGAGAAGAGTGTGAGAAAAAGAGGTGAAGAGGAAAGAAAAAGAGTAAAAAATAGAAGGAGTAGAAAGAGGGGCAAACGTGAGAGAAGGAGAAGAACAAAGAGGGGAGGAAGAAAGGGGGAGGAGGGGGAAGAAGGCCAGCAGTGAGGGCAGGGTGGCGTTAATCTTGGTTGACAGACATTTCCGCAAGTCTGACAGAGAGAGGTCAAAGGTAGCAAGATGGCTACAACACACATTCTATCAACGCTCCACCTCACTTCCCTCTGCCATGTCTCGGCCCACTCTCCCCCTGTGTTATTGCTGTGTGCATTTCTTTACATGTTTCCTCTGGACCTACACACACATTGTTTGTACAAGACATGACACATCATTAAACAGCCACATGAGCATCGAATGGGGCCCCGTACATGTTCTGAAGATGTGGGCTCTGATTTCCTGACAGCTGCCTGAACTCTATTGCAATACAAACCAGTGGGTGTCCACTTACGCTTGTTGGTACTCTCCTGGCTCCAAACAAAGCCTCTTGTGCTCAGGTGTGGGGTTGCTGCAGTGTAGGGTCTGCTTATTCAAAGCATGGTGTTATTTGTGCGGTTGTGTATTTGGATCTGCTTCACTGGCGTTAGATGTGCTCTCAGAAATCACAAAATAATGACCCTATAAATACGTTGAGTTGGTCTCTTCCAGCTGGCTATGCACAACGTTCTGCTTAAAACACGCACGTTTCAAAGTAGAGTTTGAGACAGGCTGATTCTGATCAATGGTCTCATGTAAAGGCTCTACAAAGGCTAACATCCCTGTGTTTCTCTCCCACTCCCACTCCCCTGCCCCAGAACCCTATCTGTATACCCTCAGACAGTACACACCCTTTTAATCGCTTAAATAAAACAAAAACAGATAGTAAGAGAAGACAAATGTCGCCTTATAACAACAGTCATAAAGTCACCATTACAGCTGACAGTAAATACGGGCTGATATTGCATCGAGCACGATGCACAGCTTCTGGTCTGTTTGCTACCTTTGATGGGACTGAGTGAAAGGTTACAGAAGCTCAGCCCATCTCCACCTGTGACTTTATGCCTCCTTCTTATATTCCTCCAAGCTGTGCCTGGTTGGAGCTACCACAGGTGCTCACGTTCACATGCACACTGAGACGTTGCTGTTTGCTTAGCGTGCACGTAGTCTGGCCCTTAGCGCACACAACATAGATGTAATAATCCCTCTATAAAAGTGTGTATTCATCTTTTGGACATCCTACCTCTGTATGAGACAGTGTCTATCCTGACTCCGCACTCCTCCTCCACAGCTCCTGGAACAGGAGGACCAGCTGGACCACTCTCCCCACCACTGAAACACCTCCTCCTGCCACAACATATACAAAGCAGTGAGAAACAGCAGTTACTGCCTGATGTTCGCATGCCTCCGCCAACCTGTCATGTTGCAGTTCACATATGTCTGTCCAAAAAGACGTTTATCCTAATAGACATTTGGGAGAAATTGTGATAATTAACATATACATTATTAGGTTATGGTCAAACAACGTTTTGTGAGGTCACAGCGACATTCAACATTAAGATCAGATTCCAATCCGTCGTTATGTCCGAGTGGATGAGTGCAACACATTTGAAGAAATTCCCTTCAGGAATTCAGTGTCACTGGATTGCATGAAGCACCAGCCGCTGTTATCAGAGACCAGCACATCTCCACTCTCATGCTGCGTCACCGTGATGAGCACTGAGGAGGAAACCCCCTGCTTCAAGACAACATTTGAAAGCAGGGGGTTTCTTGTGGGAAGCTTGGTAAACAAACAAACTGTAGATTTGTCTAAAGAAAGAATTCAACATTCTCCCACCATTGACAAAGTGGATGTTGACAACATTGGTCATCTTGAAACCAAAGCAGTCTGTGGAGCCGTGGATACCCGGGTTGGGGTCGAGCGTGAACTCCTAGATGATAGGAAGTACCATATTTACCAAAGGGAAGGAGGTAATGCTGCACGACATTTACAGTGACTCACAAAGTGACGAACAGATCATGGGAGTTACGTTGCTTCTTATGGATTCCAGAGTATTTATATGTTTGGAACTTTCAACAATATATTAAACCAAAAGTGGAAATATGAACGTCAAATGGTCGATGAAGTCAACATGTCACTGTTTACTGACTTGGATGGGTTTATTTCCACATGTTAGAATGGTGATATGCACAGCACACAGTTATCCATGTATTGGTTTAATATTATTTATTTAAATAATTTCATACAATCATTCTAAGGAGGATTTTTGTTGATAAATACGAGGGGAAAGGAGGGTGAGTAACCATTTACTTTAACTTTCCATTTATTATTTATTATTTTATGTCAAACTTTGGTAATTAAGTTATATATATTTCACTGTTGTACACTTTTATAAGAAACTACACAATTAGAATGCACAGGGCAAAGTATCCAGATGCGCAATTGACTAATTGCGCATCTGGATACTTTGCCCTGTGCATTTTAATTGTGTAGTTTCTTATAAAAGTGTAAATCATCAGAGGAGAAATGATATTTCACCACGGCAGATGCATTTCAATAACATCAGCTCGCGCATCATTATTACGTCTCCCAGCGTCCGTGCAGTCTCTTTTGCTAAGTCCTGATGGATCCTCTCACATCTTCCCTTAGCCCTAAGATGTTTTTCACAGAGGTTTAGGACAATAGTTTAGGAAAAGACAAAGCGTCTGAGTATCACACGTCAGATCAGACAACCAAAGCAAATGTGTGGGATCATAATGTTAATTGAGAGAAGTTCTATCGGCTTGTAACCGAATATAAACTCCTTACTTCAGTCTGTAGTGGCATGGAGCTTCAACACGCTGCATCACATCATGGGAAGGAATCATTCCCAACTCAGAAAGGCGTGTGGATGATGAAGGACTGTAAACTCATGTGGGAAGTGGAAGCTTGTGGAATAACAGTCCAATAACAAAAACACGAGCAGGACAAGAGAAGCATTGTCACAGAGGGGTCCTGGTGTATGGGCTATATGTAGTGTGTTAAGTTAGAGGTATGTAAATATTGCTGTTACTACGTCGCCTGTGCACCCCGGGTAATCCCAGTGGTCACAGTGCGTGGGTTACATGGAGTAAGTGGTGAACAGCTGGGGGGAATTAGGAACATGGATGTGTTTTACCGGCTGGGTATGTGCATCTGTGTGCCGATGACAAGCTTGTTTCTTTGTATCCATTCAGTGCATCAAGTTGTGTATATTAGTCAGTCTAAACGGCCTCACATTATAGTCACCCAAACTTTCCATCACACCTTTCTGAGAAGAGGAAGCAGATGTGTTGTGAGTACCTTGCTGCCCGTCTGTTTGACATGCTGACTTCCAGAGCTGTGTGACTGCAGATGGATGTTACGTTGCTCCACCCTCCCTTCACTTCTGTCCTGGCAGACACACAACACATACACACACACGCATATACATGATCATAGAACATACATACCCTGTGACCCCACATGTATCAGTTACCTGTTGTCCTTTTCATGTAAGTTCAGCCGTAATACATTCTACGTGGGCCACATTACGGAGAGCTAAAGCTGCGGTTTGATAGAACCATTCGTTTTCAATACAGTGAGAAGTGAGAAGAAGAAACTTTCACTTTCTCTATGTGATAATCTCATGAATAAATAGCATAGCCTCCTCTTTCTTCTGAAAGACAGACCTGGCCAATCAATATAACTGAATTTAGTAAGGTTGTTGAGCACAGACATATTCCTTTTAACCATTTTCACCTAGAGAAATGTTCAATAGTTACTAGTATCTTAATATTTAGTTAATTTACAAAGTTTGGAACAGATAATAGACTAAGTCAAATCAAATATGCAGGTTTGTTTGGCCTATGGATACATATGTATATTGCTCAGTGAGAATTATGAATTAAGAATATAGAATATTATATTTGCAATCATAAAGGCAAGCTTGGAGAGTAACGGATCACATGTAACAGAATTATGCAAAGGACTACACAAAAACTGTATTCTCTTACAGCTACATTCAAAATGTATAATCAGATTACTGGCACATTTAAAGATGAGGATAACTATTATTATAGGTATAATATCTGAATTTAGTTTTTGGTTTCATTTTGACTTTCATTCTTCTTTATTTTAAAAACCTCTATTTAAATACAGAAGGTAAACAGCTGATGTATTCAACTAAAATACTGAATTTGACTTTAATTTAATCTGAACACTTTTGATCCTAAATAACTTGGTTTCTCCTTCTCTAAGGACACGCTGATCTGTTGTCTCACATAATACACTCAAGAAAGAAACATCTTATTGATATTTATTTTCTGTTGTATTTATTTGCATTTCAACTTGATAGGGTACTCCAAACTTAACGTAAAGTAATCAGGTTACATTACTTTAATATTTTGATACTCAGATTAGGTTACTGATAAAAGAATGTTTCAAGGAACAAAATGAGTAACCCTTTCGACCCTTCACAAAGGTTAGGCTCTGTACAACTATCTGTATACCCAGGGTCAAATGTCGTTTGTAAAATGAGTGCTAATGGTACATTCTCAATTGAGCAAGTATTGATTTGGTTTGCTGTGTATCAGAAGGATGTGACACATTCCAAGTCCAGTCTCAGTAACACACACACACACACACACACACACACACACACACACACACACACACACACACACACACACACACACACACTCACTCAATCCTACTACTGTGTTGTCTAAGCAGGGCCCGAAACAAGCCCTCACAGGCTCCTTCTTACCCTCCGGCCAATTCAACATAGAAACACACAAATGAAGCATTTTGGAGCTAAATACACAGTAATAGTTGCTCACTATTATGGCGATAAAAGTGTCTGACGTGGAAAAAAGACACAACTTAATGTTTGGTAGGATGACACAGACGCATTCTAATGTTTCAGTGACTTCATTAGGTGCTACATATTCCAAGTGTAGAGAGTTTTTTCAATTGAAAACATCTTTGTAAAAAAGATGTACAAAGAGCATGGTTAACATGTTCCTGAGCAAGGTGTTGGGTGTTGAGATCGATTTAAGATGTGGGGAAGTAGAATGGCTCAAAACACTCTTATATGATAATAACCTTTAATCAGTGGGTAAAGTTAATAATTAGATGTACTCAAGTACTGTACTTAAGTGCGAGTTTGAGGAACTTGTACTTAAGTATTTCATTTGTCAACATCACTGAAAAAAGACTTCAGTTACAACATTTACAAGATACCCTGCAGTATACAAAGTCATTCAAACTAGATGCACCTTTACCAAGACATTAATGCATTAATAATTATAATGAAAACATATGACATATATTATTCTGAAATTATGATCATAACTAGAAAATGCATTTCCTGCAGAAAATGCGTGTGAATGCTGTAAACTGTGAACATTTGTGGCTGAATTTAGCTGAACATGCAGAAAAAGCTGAATGTGTTATCAGCTGAATGGTAGCTGCTTTTAGCTACAGAGACCAAGTCAGTGTGTTGCTGAACTTAGCGGAGAAATGCAGAAAAGTGAAATGATTTGAATCAAATTGTTACAGCTCAAATGCATTGCAATGACTTTGTTGAATACTTGAAAGTGAAATGTTAAACTGGAAAAGTAGGATGTGAAAATAGTGAAGAAGCTTAATATTTAAAAGAAAAGGTTTAAAAAAGGTATAAACAACCACATGTATAGCCTCAATGATATCATTTAATAGTTGAATGGTTTCTGTATCTGAAAGTAGGCTGAAGGAGTTAGATATGTAAGTAGTAGTGAATGAATGTTTACAAACACCTGTGTGTGTAAGCCATAGGTGTAAGCCCAGAGATCAAAGGTTACTACGGTGACAACGTTATCAAACATCTGTGTACGTGAGCCCAGAGATCAAAGGTTTCCATGGAGATGTGCTGTGAAATGAGAGCCTTCCCATTGTTCTGAATGAGAAATAAAGCTCTTACATTTACAACTATAGTTTAAAAACGGTAGCTGCTTTCGTAAAATGTCAACGTGTGGAGGATGTCAGGACCGTGAGGAGTGTCAGAATCTGCTTTTTGTGTACTTTCGGTCCATAATGTGGCATTTTTGGCAGATTTACTAAAGGTGTGCAGCTGCTGCTCTGAGGACAGATCAGGCTTGATTTACAATGGGCCTTAATGTAGACATGTTGAACGTTGTTGTCACTTCATGCCCTCAGGAGGCACTTTGTTTAATTTTCTTTCTTAATTTTTATTTATTTTTCAACGTAGGAGAGGTTTTCCTACGTTTTTCACAAAAAATGATGTCCAGGGAGTGTAGGGTTTGGTAAGGCGAATTTCAAGCTCTCCTCCACTCTAGCTGTGACATCACGCACTCTAAGCCTTAACGAGCTGCGCAGTACACACTCATGTTAAAATCTGAAGAAGGCCTCTTTACCAAGCTCCACACTAAGTTAAATATCTTAAAAAGTGTAAAAGATATGAAAAATCTGAAGAACAAGTTTTATAGCTGAAGGTCTTGTGATCGTTTTAAAGCTGGAATGAGGTAGCAGTTGGCGCACGGTGTAGGTAAAAGAGGATTTTAAGGTTCCTCCCATTGAGTTACATGTTAAAAAAAGAGATTAAAAAGCTGATTTTTTCTAAAAGTATAACATATTTTGAAAAAGTTGAAAGTTTCCCATCATGTTCTGAAAAGGCTGAATAGTTTGATATTTGAATGGTTGCTGTTGCTGAAAGTATGCTGAAGTTATTGAGAGCCAAACTATTTGGTGAAATAATAAGAAGAAGATGATTAAAGAATCGAAGAACTATAGTGGAATGAGTACTTTTACTGTTGGTACTTTAATTATATTTTGGTGCTTATACTTTTATCCTTTTACTTGAATCTTTGAATAAGGGAATTCTACTTGTCAGAGAGTATTACAATCTCATCGTTTACTTAAGAACAAGTTTTAAAACAGCTTTCTCCTGCTGGAATAGGTTACAGTGCTGACCTACACTGCTGGACAGCCTTTCATGTTAACATTTATGGTAGAAATCAACTTAGAAATGGCCATTTATAGCATGGTTTATGACTTAACTATCCACAACGTTGCAAAGTTCAAACAGAAAATGTTAATTTCAAGGGCTGGGTTTTTAACAAGTAGAAAATATGAGCATACATTATTATATAGTACGTTACCCAATAAACCTTTGAGTGCACACAGCTGTTACCTGCAGAGTGAGCATGCGGTTGAACCATCAAATCCTCTTTACACAATACATTCAAACCTTTAAATAAAAGCGTTACCTCACTGTGGCGATGGTGCATTATGTTTGTGTGTAAGTATTTGCAAAGAAGTGCTTTAGCAGCGTTGGATCACAATGTCTTCTTCTTTGCCAACAATTATATTTTAGATGTCCTGCCAGTGGTTGTAAGCTTTACTTTTCAACTGTTGCCATCCATTTTGTGTGTAGTCAATTATTTGTTTTCACGAAGACCTCTTAAACTACAGTATTTTTTTTTTCTTTAATGGGCAAGTATTCAAATACTGGATGACAAAGGCGGTGCTTAACAGACAAACAATAAATGAATGTTCGGTTCCTTCATGTGCACAACTCGTGTTTATGTGTGAGAAGAAGGACTGCTAAGAAAAATCGTCTGCAAACAATTGTTGTCTCCTTTACTCTCATGCAGTCAAACTGTGTGAGCCTTTTGGTCAGGCAGAGGATCAATGGTGCTTATTTAGTAAAGTGTTGTAAAGTGCTGCCAAATGGTAAGTCGGTGATGTTATTTTCCTCTAATGTTTATTCAGGGTCGATCCTGCAGTCTATGAGAATGGATTCACATATTCGCTTCTTACACTAAATGTAAGATTTATGTAGTAGTGTAAATGAATGCTAGATGCACGCCTGATGAGTAATGGATTAAATGTAACAGGATTACGAAAACCTGATGCAAATACATCAAACATAAACATGACTGTATTCATTTACAGTTACATTTTAAAAAGACGTATTCAGATTACTGTCACATTTCTAAATATTTGGGATAACTAGAGAGAGTTACTCAAAGCTAAACAGAGCATATAGTGTGTGTTATAAAGGGTCAGATGTTCTCTCTTCTCTGTAAGCTGTACTGCTCTGTAGGCTAATACTCTAAGAGTGAATCTATACGCCTACTGCCTGAATCTGCTTTATGGTTTTCACTTTCTTTGGTTCTTTGGTTCTGTTTTAATTCAGTAGGTGAACCTATATGTTCATAATATAGTGTGTGTGAGCTTAACTGTGTGCATTAAAGTAAAACGGAGCATTTTCTGTCAGCTCAGATTGTATTTCTGCTTTTTTAAACTGCAGTATGTGCTCATGTGTTTCAGTGCGGGTGTATAGGCTGCTGCTGAATCTGCTGAGTGAAAGACAGCTTTCCCCATCAATAAAATCATTTCTGATCCTAAATATCTTGCTTTCTTCTTCTCTAAGGTCACATTGTTCTGTTGTCTTACATAATACACAGAAGTAAAACACATTGAATGTATCTGCATTGCATTTGATATTGATGCAATCCAAAAGTAATCAGGTTAAATTACTTGGATTTGTTTTTACAGGTAACTATAGTAGTAATAGTAATTCATTTTTAAAGTAACCCACCTAATCATGTTTAGAAGTAACTTAGTAACCATATGTACATATTTGCAGATAAGATGATAAAAGACAAAAGAAGACACAAATAACACATGTTATAATCAACCTGTTATTAACATGATTACATAAGTAACTATCTTTCGAAAACATGCAGAGTTGCATGCATTGTTTCTGTCACATCCAATGGATGAGGCGGTATTGTGAACAAAGCTTCTGTTTTTAGCTACAGCACCATAACAGACAGCCCAGTTGAATCGGGGGAAGAATGACAGTCAAAACATGGACCCCCCACCTCAGAAAGTAATTATACACAGTATAAAAGGTCATGTTTATTTCATGTGAAGGCTACGCCAAATCCCATTTATACATATAAATATTTTTGGAAAATGCATTGATTACTATTTTCTACATTACACCCATATTAGACATTAATACACCATGTTACACCACCATTACACCCTTATTTTACCCATGTCACAGCCATGTGACAGTGTTATTAGTCATAAAAGAGTCAAAGTATTTTACAAAAAGTCAGTCAGAAGAACGTTGTTTGTGTCTACAACAGTAACATGCTATTTGATGCAACTATACTATCTATAAATATAATTATATACAGACATGAAGGCCATTTTTCTGCACAATGATTACTTTTACATTTTACAAGTACATTTAGCTGATAATGCTTTTACTTACAGGTAAAAAGTAAGATTTTGAATGCATAACTTTTACTTGTAATTAAGTATTTTGACAATAATGTAATGGTACTTTTACTCAAGTAAAGCATCTGAATACTTCCTCCACCTCTGCCTTCAAGATGTAATGAAACCACAGCTCGCACAGTCCTTGCTGCTCATTCCCTGCTGCTGCATGACTCCAGCATCCCAGCAGCGTTTGTACTAGAAACGTTTCTAGGAGCTTCGCCGAAGGGAACAGTGACATTCCCGCATTTGGGAACAGTTAGCCTGCCTTCACATACACAATGACACTTATATGTTTTTCGAAGTTTATCTCAGGCATTATTGTTGCTGTGTTAATTAAATGTGATATGAATGGAATTACTTCACAGTTAAAACGACACAGTGCCCTTGACAATAAGCAAGACAGAATCAAAGTGACAGACTGAGATTAACTAGCAAACTCCCCAGTCCCCCTTTATAAGGTTTTTGCAAATGGACACCGCTTCAAAGGGGGGAACAAACAGCTCTTATTTACCTTAACGGGCCAGTTGCTGGTGAGCGGGAGAACCGGGAGGTGTAGTAGGAGAAAGGAGCAAACCGGGAGAGCTAAGCCTCCGTTACCGAACATGGTTCATTCATGTCATGGAGCGACTACAGTACCCCTCCCCTTACCTCCGCTCGCCTCCAGACCTCACTCCTCTCCTTCTCCACTCATTCCTCCTCCCCCTTTGATGTAGCCACGCCCTCGGGTCGGAATCGCTCGCGCCTGTGATACGCACGCGCCACACTACACTCCTACTTCGGCTATACTCCGACATCCACATTGTGTGTGGACTGTTTGGGAGCTGTTTTGTGAGTTTGTGTTCTTAACTTATTACGTTTTTATAGTTGTGTAACAGTCTAGGACTCATAGGACATGACATGCTGCATAGGCCATAAGGCCAACCTTATTAAGCACAAATGAATTCACTTAAAGAGATACGAAAAAGTAATGTGACTTACGTATAGGCTATGCAAAGGGTTTTTCTATTTGATCTTTATTTTAAACTGTGGTATGATTTCCAAAGCATGTATCGTTTTTTGATTTCAGATTTTATTGTCCTCTTTTTTTTATACATATATATAGCCTATAGTGCCACAGTGACGCGTCCTAAAACCCGGAAGTAAACTTCTTCCGGTTCCTTCGACAAAACCAATGCAATTTCTCCTTAGGATTTTGGAAAATAGCTCGAAATAAGGACTGTGTTTGACACAAATTGAAGAGACAGATCACGTTTTGTTCAGCCGGATAATATCCACATGTCTACCCTACTTTCATAATTTTCGAATAATAAATCTATTCAATTTGTGTCAACCAAAGACCTTATTTCGAGCTGTATTTTCCAAAATCCTATGGAGAAATTGCATTGGTTTTTGTCGAAGGAACCGGAAGTGGTCAAATGCTAACTTACTTCCGGGTTTTAGGATGCGTCACTGTGGCACTCTATAGGTCCGCAATAATATTTAGTGATTATTGACTATGTTTTAGGAGTCAACTGTTTATGTTGAACGTCAACTGAAGATCTTTCTGACAGGCTGTCTATTTAAATCGGAAGTGCTATTTTACCATTATGTTCGCTACTCAGAACTGCACCTATGTTAGCTTTCATCAAACTCGACGAGACCCCAGTTTTATCGACTCGCTAACTTATAATGCAAATAATAGCCGATGTTGTTTACATTTTGTTAAGCTGGCCAAGCAAAGTACACTGACTTCAATTATATATGTTAATCTGTATATTAATATTGTATTCATCTCGGTATACATTGCAAATGTACTGTTCTATTTTGATTATTTGTTTATTTTGTATTGCTTATACATATATTTGCTGTTTAGGATTATTTTGTAAATTAATAAAATTGTATTCCATGACAAAATAATTTCCCAAACTGGGATCAATAAAAGTATATCTTATAACTTATTTGTATTTGTTTTTTAATAACTAATTCATTCAATGTATTTATAGTATTAGTGTGAATGCTGTTTACAGCATTCCACTATAGTTCTTCAAATCTTTATTCTCCTTATTTCAACCAATACTTTGGCTTTCAATAACTTCAGCATACTTTCAGCTACAGAAACCATTCAAATATCAAAAATATTCAGCCTTTTCAGCACATGATGGCAAACTTTCAACTTTTTCGAAATATGTTATACTTTTTGAAAAATGCAACTTTTTAAACTCTTTTTTTAGCTCAATGGGAGGAACCTTCAAATCCTCTTTTCCATACACCGTGCGCCAAATGCTACTCCTTACTTTCAGCTAGAGACTTCATTCCAACTTTAAAACGGTCACCAGACCTTCAGCTATAAAACTTGTTCTTCAGATCTTTTATATTTTTTACACTTTTTGAGATATATAACTTAGTTTGGAGCTTGGTAAAGAGGCCTTCTTCAGATTTTAACATGAGTGTGTACTGCACAGCTCGTTAAGGCTTAGAGTGCGTGATGTCAGAGCTAGAGTGGAGGAGAGCTTGAAATTCACCTTAAATTATTTTTTAAAACTGCCATAATTCCCAAACCCTACACTCCTTGGACATCATTTTTTGTTAAAAACGTAGGAAAACCTCTCCTACCTTGAGAAATTAAAAAAAATTTAGAAAAAAAATTAAACAAAATGCCTCCTGAGGGCATGAAGTGACAGAAACGTTCAACATGTCTCCATTAAGGCCCATTGTAAATCAAGCCTGATCTGTCCTCAGAGCAGCAGCTGCACACCTTTAGTAAATCTGCCAAAAATGCCACATTATGGACCCGAAAGTACACAAAAATCAGACTCTGACACTCCTCACGGTCCTGACATCCTCCACGCGTTGACATTTTACGAAAGCAGCTACCGTTTTTAAACTATAGTTAGAAATGTAAGAGGTTTATTTCTCATTCAGAACAATGGGAAGGCTCTCCTTTCACAGCACATCTCCATGGAAACCTTTGATCTCTGGGCTCACGTACACAGGTGTTTGATATCGTCGTCACCATGGAAACTTTGATCTCTGGGCTCACACACAGGTGTTTGATAACGTTGTCACCTCAAACACAAACAAACAGACTGGAGTTTAAAGACTGTCTCAGCCTATTATTTTCTGTCTGATGGAGACTTCATACTGACTTCAACTTTTTCCACATATTTTATACATTATTGGTGACGTTTGGTTTTAGTTCAAAAGTTTGCAGTTAAACTATTCTGATGCTTTTCAAAGCGTTTTTACTTTATTTTCTCTTCTTAATACACATTCATTCACTACTACTTATATTTAATATTTAATTCCTTCAGCCTACTTTCAGCTATAAAGCATTCAACTATTAACTTATTCAGCTATTTCAGGACATTGAGGCAATACATTTAGTTGTTTATACCTTTTTTAAACCTTTTCTTAGGTCCCATGTCATGGCCATTTCCACTGATCATAATTCCATTGTTGAAGTCTACTAGAATAGATTTATATTGTGCAATTTTCCAAACTCACATTGGTTTCTCATACAGCATACACTACGTGTATTCACTGAATTTCACTCTCTGCCTTTAACGACTCGTTGTAGCTCCAATAGCTCCAGCCTCCACCCTCCCTGTGAGCACAGTGTGCTCTGATTGGTCGGGACGTTGTGAATCGCGCTGAGCTCAGTGGAGGTGTGGTTTCCTTGTTTAGCGACATTGAAACACAGCCAAACTCATCCTGAGCACACACAAAGTCACAGCCGAAGTAAAAACAATAAGTGTGGCTTGATATTGAGTAAGAAAAAGGTTGATAAACGCTGTGAGAATGGGTCTGCAGAGAGAATTTCGCCGCGATCCCAACTGTCTGTTATCAGCCTGCAGCCAGGGAGGAGAAATCAGCAGAGCTGCCTGCACTGAGTGTGTGTGTGAGGAAGTCCGTGGATTGGTCAATTTGGACCAATCAGCGGGGGCTTAACGTAACAGCTCCGCTGACGTAACGTAACGGCTCCACAGATTGGTCCATTTGGTTCCGGGTACCGCATGACCATATCACGTCTTAGCTCTGGGCGTGGCTACTGGCCATCCCTACGTCATGATACCCAGGAAGTAAACAATGGAAAATGAGAAATCTCCGAGGCGTTTTGGGGAGGTCTTTTCTGTGTTAGAGTTGTACTCGCTACAGGGTGCACTTTGAGGGTTTTTGACTCAGCACACCGTTTACATGCATAAAAACCTTCATAACACACAAGGGGACGGGTAATAACCGGAAAAGCATGACATGGGACCTTTACATATTAAGCTTCTTCACTATTTTCAGCTAAATTCAGCAACAAATGTACAGTTTACAGCATTCACACGCATTTTCAGCAGGAAATGCCTTTTCTAGTTTCAGTTTGCCCTCTATTTGTGAGCCTAAATATCAGGAACTGTCTGCTGTGATGTTACTCTGTGTCTTTTTGCCAATGCATTTAAGGGTTTTCAAGGTAACATTCCTTCCTGCGTTCAGAACTTGATTTATTATTGGGTGGCTCAGATTCAGTGCACAGTGTGGTGTGTTTTCCAAAATAAGGTTATTTTAGATGAAAGAATTATAGAGAATTGATATGCACAAAATAGACTGCCTGTTTTCTTCAACATCCACCCCCAATTTGATTAGGGACCCTGGGGCCCGTTGGCAAAGCGCCTCAATTTCCCAGACTACATAGCTTCTTCTACGTCCGCCATATTGCCTTCGCCTAAACGCTCAGGCTGGATCGGCTCGCATCCACAACGGAACATTGTAAGTATAGAAACAATCGTATTTTACGCAAGGTAGGAATGTATCGTTTGTATGTCTGAATATAATTATCAGAGACCGTTTCCATGCACGTTTACAGATGTTTAACAGATGGAGAAACGTTTAAATAAGCGTATAAAGCACGCGAGAGGCTGGTGCGGCGGCGCTTTCTCTGTTGTTGTGTTTCCCTCTGTCACAGCCACAAATTACATTCACGACCCCCTTGCTATATTTAAAACATTAACATATAGTATCATTAGCTGTAATGTTAGACACACAAATAGTTAAACAGACAAGCCGTCTTTGTTGTCTTTCGACCACGTACATGCTGTACCAGAATGCGCCTCGAATGTTAGCATCACGAAGGGTAGCTAGCTTCTCTGTTAGCCACTTAGCATTAGCCGAGCCCCACACATTTTACGTGATATATGTGCGCGGGGTCTGTCTTTTATCTGTAAATGATTCGGTAATAGGCTACTTATAACATGGACTGAATCAAATGCTAATGTATAACTAGCTACTCCTTGTCTTGTGCTAGCTATCAACATTAGCTACTACGACTTAACATCATGGATGTATAATATGAACATACGCAGTAGTCTACTGTACATCTTGTTGGAGTCAGATTGTTATAATAACACATTGGGTTTTGTTTATTGACATCAATCACTGATTCCTGGAACGTTACCATTACGGCACATGGTTATTGTCCCCGTTGTTATGTTTTGTTTTTCTTGATAATTTATAACCTTAAATATGGCTTCAATATATTGTATCAATATGTACCAGACCAGTGTACACCTTCTGCCTGTAGGTTGTAGGAAGCATGACCACACCCAAGGCAATCTAAGTGTAGATACACATTTAAAAATGTATGTTTCTAGGCCTTTTCTAAAGCTACGCAGGACTGTAACTCATGGACCACAAAGCTTAATACCGTTGTTGGTTACTCCTGGTTGACTTGGAAACTATTTTGGTCTTGAATTCAAGCTATGCAACACTAACAGGTCTCAGGTGGCATGAACACTGAGGCAAAAGGTATTCTTTAAATTGTCAATGGAACTAAGTTAGGATGTTTGGATTATTCAAGTCCTAAATTAGTCCTAAATTCCCTCGGTCTGGCCTTATCATTTGGAAATGTTCTTCTCTAGCTCTTCCTTGGTTGATTCTCAAACAAAAAGCTCTACGCATTGGGAGGAATATGAAATATTTAATTGAATGATTCTACCTTGAGGTGTATACCACTGTCAAGTGTTAAGAAACCTTAAAATGCATATACACGATTTGATATGATAATTACCGTTTGAAATGATTCCAAATGTTGTGGTGTTTTGAAATGTCTTTATTGTCAAACAGATATCAACTCAAATACTGAAAAACATTAACGTCAATATTTGTATTATATAATCAATTGTAAAAGTCATACATTTAAAAAGGAGCACATTTTGGACTAGCAAGCCATTTAGGAAAGTAGCCCCCTAAAAATGTTTCTGTTCTGTTGATGTCATTTATAAAATATGTAATTTGGAAAATAAAATGTATTGGAACTATAAATTCCTAAAGGAAAATGTAAATACTGTAAACAGTGAGACATGGATCAGACGTGGTGAACATGTACAGTACAGGACAGGTTACAATTTTAATTAACAGTCATGAACAGCGCTGTCAAATTCAGATGTTCCCTAATCTTCTTGAGAATCTTCACTTTCAATGTGTGCAGTATCCAAGTGTCAAATAAGAACTGGGGTTATTCTCTCCATCCAGACCGGGGCTGAGAGGGCGTCACACCCCGCGAGGGGGGGTTGTTTTTGAATTTTGACTTGAGCCGTCCCTTATAGATACTGTCTTTTTACGTTAGTGAGACGGATAATTTGGCTCGGCTCTCTTGAAGCGCCGGCTCTCTTAAAGCGCCGGCTCTTTCGCCTCCCAAACGGCTCTTCGTGTTACCACAGTTTACCACGGAGCCTCAGTTTTGCCGCTGCGAGGCTCTGGTACTCGCATCTCACGCGCGTGCTCCACGAAAACCCCCCCGCTCATCGCGTCCAAATCACGTACGTTCCGTGTTGTCCTGTAGCAGGCACCGCCGATGTCGGGGAAACGATCCTCAATACTCCGAAAAGAAGCCCACCAGACTCCTTGGCCCCTCCAACAGAGGGATGTCCTTGTCCTTTTTCCTTTTCGTTATTTCAAGCGATAAAAACTCTCGATCTTCTCTCGAATTATTAATATTTTTGGACGCCCTTGGCTCGAGTTCAGGGCGTCCCGAGCTGAATAAGGGCGTCAAATGACGGCAAGACGCCCCCCTGGCGGAAACGCTGCTCTCCATCCATTGGGGCTTCTAAATTCATCCTCTGTATTCTTCAATATAAGTGTTTCATATTGATTTACTAATCTTGTCCCTTTATATATGTAATTGAGATCCAGTTTCTCACAAATGGAGTTTACTTGAAAATGTACATTTTAAGCATACTGTACTGTAGGGCTGCTCGATTATGGCAAAAATCATAATCTCGATTATTTGAGTCAATAATTGATATCACGATTATTAAAAACGATTATCCATTTACTTTGAAAACATCAATTTATTGGAGAAAAAATATTTGAACAGTATGTGTTTAACAGTTGATTACCCTGAACTTTAAGTATAATTCAACTGAAAAACCAATACAAAAAAAGTAATAATGGCCTGTGGATAACTAATGCTCAAAAATATATAATAATGGGAATGTTCTTTTGTTGTGCAAGCTTTGTTGTACAGATCTGTTTCCTAAGCGTTTTGCTCTATGAAAGACAAAGCAAATGAGTGAGTATTAATGTTATTGCCATCTGTAATAAACATTGTAACATGACAAGAACATTTACTTTTGTGTTTCAGTGTTGCAACTTGCAGTGATGACACAGACGGTTCAGACCAACGGGGTTCAGCCCCTCAGTAAGACCTGGGAGCTGAGTCTGTACGAGCTGCAGAGAACTCCACAGGTAACAATTCATAGTATATTATTTCACTCATTTAAAGGTGGGGTAGGTACGTTTGGAGAAACCAGCTCGATTGCGCTAGAATTTGAAAATACACAACCGGAAAAAATCTGCCACTTCCTCACAGAGCCCCTCCTCCAACACACACAAACGCGCACATGACCAATGAGGGCACGAGATAAGTTTGTGCCCAGATGGAAGGCTGACAGGCAGGTAGGCCATCCAGTAGGGGTGTAACGGTTCACAAACATTTCGGTTCGGTACGTACCTCGGTTTTTAGGTCACGGCTCGGTTCGGTACGTTTTCGCTACAGCAGAAAAAATTATCACAAAACATAACATATTTTTTTTTAATTATTATTAAACTGTGAATATTGTATTCACTCAAATAAATACAAAATAAAATAAACATTAAGGTGCAGCATTTCGATAAACTGAAATAATCTGTATTTGAACTTTACTGTACTAGTACTCACAAAACATAAACTATTAGTTTAGGGTTTTTAATTATTATTAAACTATGAATATTCACTCAAATAAATATAAAATATAATAAAATAAACATTAAGGTGCAGCTTTTCGATGAACTGAAATAATCTGTATTTGAACTGTACTGTACTAGTACCTAAGCAGCCAGTTTGACATTATGACTTGCTTGTCATTGTATTTTCATGTTGTTTAAAGAAAGATGAACTTGTCCACATTGCTTGCCGAAAGGGCAGATCTGCTGGCACTAGCAATGTCTCCTGCTGTGGAGAACACCCTCTCGCTAGGGACAGAGGTAGTAGCAGATACAGCCAGGTAGCGCTTTGCTAACATGGCAACATAAGGATATTTGCCGTTTGTAATAGCTTTGGCTCGGTCTGAACTCTCTGGAGGCTCAAATGCTAGCGGGAGTTGGGTTTGCACTTCAGTCTTTTGGTACCGGTGATATTCACGTTCGGGTGATGCCTTTTCAAATGAGTGGGCAAGTTTGATGTATTGCCGCGTAACCAATGTTAGTTGAACAATGCCGACAAACAGCTTTGGTTCGGTCCACCTGTCTTTGTCCGTAATCCTTGTACGTAACTGCGAAACCAAAATGTTCCCAAACCGGAGACTTCAATGATGCTGGAGGATTTTCGAGCTCAACTTTATCTGCGTTCGCCATTTCGACAGTTCCTCAAATTACTGATTACATTTGAACGCATCCCTCTGACCAGCTCGTCCAATGAAATGACTTGCTCGCTCTATGACGCGTTGATCACAATGGGAGCAAATTACTCTGAATGCTGCGACGCAGCACCTGAGATTACTTCCAAAAAGTTGTTCACGTTCTCAATTTTTTACGTTTAAAGTTATATGCGTTCGGTACACACGTGTACCGAACCGAAGGGCCCGTACCGAATAATTTCGGTACGGGTACGTGTACCGTTACACCCCTACCATCCAGTCATTTTAGCTGGCCCGGGTCAGATGATTGGTCGTGCTTGTTACAGAACTACGGCTTCTTCAGATGACATTTATTCATGGATTTATTGTCTTGCTATCGGGATGCTAAGAGCATTCCATGGAAGATAACACAAAGTGTATCTCGAGCCGGTTTCTCAAACTTACCTACCCCACCTTTAAGTGTCTTTATCAAATATCTCTTGTTGACATGTTTTCCTGAAGCATACATTCATTTAATTGTTTCAACACATGGTGGGCCACCCAGGCATACCTAAAACATGAACAGAGCATTGTCAGCATGACAGATGTATCTTTGTGTGTACTAACCTTCACCTGGATCTGTTTCGTACTGGCACAGGAGGCGATAACAGATGGACTGGAAATAGCAGTATCGCCCAGGTCCTTGCACAGCGAACTCATGTGTCCTATATGCCTGGACATGCTGAAGAACACAATGACAACCAAAGAATGTCTGCACCGCTTCTGCGCTGATTGCATCATCACAGCCTTAAGATCCGGGTACGTTTCCCCCAGCAGGAGAGCTCTCTCCTACCAGGGCTGGTTCAGAGCCGGACCCGATTGCAAACATATTGTTTATTCTTTCCACTGCTGTGATGCCGGCTCTCGGCCCTGAACACGGGTTACCATTTGAAACCAACAATCTGCTGGGCTGGAACAAAAGAAACTTTGCGGAGATCATTCTAGCGTTGAATCAGATCAGATGTATTCCTTGATCAAGGCGGCATACAAACATGAAGACAAACTTCCTCGCTATACTATAAGACTATACCGCTTCCCGTGTAATCACAAACTCAGCTGTGAACCATTGTCCTGCCATATATAGGCATAATGACATGCCCGTCATACCCGACACGCACATTAGACGGCCAATAAGTGAGACCTAAATGAACATCTTTTAAACCGTAGAGTGACTCACAAAAATAAATAGTTAAGAGTTTACGCTAAAGCCTTATATTAATAAGACAAACATTCAAACCATAATTATGAAAGGAAAATGGCTAACAGTTGGAAAGGCATCATTTGATTTAGTTTGTCTCTTTCCCCTCCCTGCAGTAATAAAGAGTGTCCTACATGTCGTAAGAAGCTGGTTTCCAAGAGGTCGCTGCGTCCAGACCCCAACTTTGATGCTCTGATAAGTAAGTTACCTCAGAAGTTACAAGGAAGTGTAATTACTACGCAGAAAAACATTTTTATTCATTTAATTTTTCCCATTTCAGGCAAGATTTATCCCAGTCGTGACGAATATGAAGCCCACCAAGAGAGGGTGTTGGCTCGCATCAGCAAACACAACAACCAGCAAGCCCTGTCCCACAGCATAGAGGAGGGGCTGAAGATACAGGCTATGACTAGGTACACACTCACCTCCAGACACACAATGACAACGCAAACAAAAGAGTGTGTCCTCTCCAATGATTGGACTTTGGATTTGTTTCCTTCAGATTGCAGCGTGGTAAGAGACACACAGTGGAGAATGGGAGCGGAGCTGAGGACAACGGAGACTCCTCCCACTGTAGCAACGCCTCTGTCCATAGCAACCAGGTATGTTTCAGACTATCAAACATGAGACAATGAGGATGCAGTTTTTACATAACAGTGTATGCAACCAGGAAGTGCTAAACCTTAGACACCATGCTAATAATAATAATAATAATAATGGTTAACAGTAATTGTTACGCTGAACTTGTGTGATGATTAGACTGAGGAGATGTGGTTACTGTTGAGATGCACACTGCTGTTTGTGCAGGCAAGCATGCACACCTACAGGATGTGAATACTAATATAGAGTGGTGCAGGAATTAGTTCAAAAACCTGGAAATGAGTAAATACACCTTTGGTGAATGTCTGAAGTTTCTATGTATCATAAACTACTAAACGCCATCACGCGGAATATTAGCTGCCTTTAGCTTAGCAGTGGTGATGCACAGCCATGCATTTATACTTCAGAAATCATAAAGTGGTTTTAATATGTGGAGATTATCCTGCTGAACAAAGCGTCGATCATTAACTTTGTAAATATAATAATCCCATTTTATTGTCAAAGGAGCCCTTTCGATGCTATCTTCCGAGTCAGCATAAATAAATGCATCATCACTGCTTTCTATTGGGGAGGAGAATATGTCAGGGTGTCCGCGGGGTCTTAAAAAGTATTACAAGTTGATAAATCAATTTAGCGAAAATGAAGGCTATTAAAAAGTATTAAAGGGCATTTCCCAAGGTGTTACATGTTGCAGCTTGTTTTCAATAAGTATATGAATGGTCCAAAGAGGTTGTGTTCTACAGTCTGCCTGAATGTAGTCACGGCGTAGGTGTGTAGTGCGATTCTGTGTAGTTTATTTATGGCATCCCGTTGGACGTGACGTCATCTGAACAGGACATCGCACGCTCACTGCTTGATAGCGAGCGAAGGTCCGTTTACGCCGGTTGTTAAGCAACATCGTTATGGGGAAATGCAAGTCTGCGTCCAAATGGTTGGAAGATAAGGAGGAAGGACAATCAATACTGTATATAGTACATGTGAGGTAAAGTGTGCAATGTAACCGGTTAGAACTCCAAGTGGCGATGAGGTCTTAACATGTATGGAAAGGGTCTTAAAAGGACATTTGGCGTCAGGATTCCTGCGTATGTTCTCAGAGGTGTGTTTTGCAATTTTTTTTTAGGAGGCAGGTCCAAGCATTAAGCGCACCAAGACGAGTGATGACAGCGGGTTGGACATGGACAACGCTGCTGAGAACGGGGGTGGGGACTCTGTGATTGACGGTGGAGCCAGCGAGATAGAACTGGTGTTCAGGCCACACCCCACCCTGATGGAGAAGGACGATGCTCAAAACAGGTAGTCACCCTCACACATACTGCATTGTAGAGAGCTTTTTCCAGCCTTTGGAAACCCACCAGAGCGCTTTACAAATACAGTCAGCATTCAGGAGACTACCATTCACACACACTCGCACACTGTTGGCTAGGGCTGTGCAATTAATCGTATTTTAATCGCGATTACGATTATGGCTTGCGACGATTATGAAAACAGCATAATTGACAAAATACGATTATTTTGCTGGGTGCGCTTTCGCCCCTCCCTAAAAGCCCACTCGGCCACGTGGGAGTGACGTGTTGTGAGTGTTCAGCGCGAGCGAAGATGTCAGAACAAGAGCAGCAACTCGTTAAAAAGAAAGGTAAAACTATTTCCACTATTTGCAAGTACTTTGCCATTACATTTCACATCGCTAAAGATATGTGCCCAGTTAGCACTGTTAGCAACCAGGGCTTCAAGCAACTTGTCAACATGTTGGACAAGCGTTACGCGATGCCGTCTCGGTATTATTTCAGCAGGTCTGCGCTGCCTGCACTATATGACAAATGCCGTGGGGAAGTTGAGAGAGATGTGGCTTCTTCAGCTGACTACGTTGCTACCACAACAGACCTATGGTCTAGCCGAGGGGTGCTCAACCAGTCGATCGCGAGATGTGTCTAAAAATAGAACAACAATATTCTGTTTTATCGTTAATGTCCTGTAACATAATCTTCCTGTGCCAGAATAATGCACTTGAACGCATCAAAGCTTTGTGATTGGCCGGCGTCACCCCATGTGTCGGGGCGTGGCTGAGGGTCTTCAGTACAGGTGGCTTGTCACCTGCCTGCGCATCTCTGAAACCAGACCATGTCAACAGGCTGGTGTTTCTTGCATGAGCAGCCCTACCAGCATTTGCCATGGTGGCCTAAACATTTTTATTTGGTCTTAAATTGGAGTTCAACATTTATTTCCTGTTACTTCTGGACCATGACGGTTGGCCAGCCTTCAACGTTTAACTGAGTGGAATATGTTGAATATGTTTTACCAACATGTTGGCTATATGTTAAGGAGTTTTCAGCAGGTTGTGACAGTGCACTGCATCATATTTGATTTAATTTATTTTGGTCTAATTTATTTTTATTTATCATATTAATAATATATGTTTAGTATGGTTTTGGATGTGCGCTCCAACATATTTGTTGATTATTGTTTATTGGTAAAATATTATTTGTTTTAAAGTTCAATGAATAATCGTCAAAATAATCGTGATATCAATTATTGACCCAAATAATCGTGATTATGATTTTTGCCATAATCGTACAGCCCTACTGTTGGCCATTCGGTTCTATTTGGGGTTGAGTATCTTGCCCAAGCTCACATTGAAACGTTTCATAGCAATGGCATACCTTAAAGAGCCGGTGACAGCATCCCAACAACTGGTGTGCAATGAAATATTGGGCTCCTAGTAATCTCGAACCGTCAGTTTAAAAAAGAAAAAGCGATACCGTTCCGTTAAATATCAATAATTTCGAACATCGCGGGAAATTCCTTCGACTCATTTTGAAGTTTTGGGGGAAGCCGGAAGTGACGTCAATGCGGGAACGCTTCGAGAGCCAAACACGGACAAAGTGTGTTGTCATGCGTAGAAATGGTGAATTACTGAGTTTAGGCACGTTAATAACGTTTTAATGAAGCTGACTACAGTATATTCATATGTGTCAGTGCTTTCATGTCAATTCGACGACATAAACATAAATGATCGTGGTGAAGATGATGATTACATTAGGATTACAAATCGGGAGTGAGAGCTGCTGAATTTCCTCCCGTCGGATGTGATATAAAAACAAATCGATTATTTTTGTGGTTGTAAACTCAAGTGGATGAAACTACATTTATTAGTGCTTTCATGTCAATTCGGCGAACATATGATACATTAAATGATGAGTGAGGATGATGATTAAAAATCGTTTGTTTGAGCCGGTCTGCATTTCCTGATGAGAAAACAAACCGATGCTTTTTGTAGTTCTAGTACACCAACAACATGGATTAAACGTGTGGTTTTTTTACCACAATGTTGGGGAAATTAATGGATAAAATGCACGGATTATTATTTTTATTCCCACTCCGATCGGGACACTAGGTCCACCGTTTCCCCGCAGCGAGGCTCCCCCCGTTGACAATTTACGTGGGCTGGGTGCAGTGGCGGACTGGCCATCGGGACGAATCCCGATGGGCCGGTACCGAAGTGGGCCGGTCGGATAAATCACGAGCACATCCCCCACTCCCCCCGTTGACAATTTACTAGCGGTACCGAAGTGGGCCGGTCGAGAGTCCCGGGATGATTTTTAGTCCCATTCCACCACTGGCTACATGACCGTATTATCGGCCATATTGTCGCACCTAATTCCTAAACTTCTAACAGATACAACATAAACCGATCCCTCAGCCTCATATGAGCTCTCAGACACGTTCAACATTAAACTGTCATCGCTGTCTGAGCTTGCTGCTGTGTGCCCATCGTGCGTTTGCATGCAGAAGCTGGGATCCTGAACGGTGCAGCTGGAGCGCTGTGCCCGCAATGACGTCACATCATTTAGCGGGACTTGAAGAATCCGCGAGAAGATCCAGAAAATGGTCAACATTGAAGGGCAGATGAATGGTTATCAAAGTACAAATATCCAAAATCAGTTCAGTAACGGTTTCAAGGGGACAATATGTACTCAAAGTGATGGGTTTGGATGATGGGGGAAAACCGTGTGACAGGCTCTTTAAGTTATCATTAATATGTTAACATAATACATAAAGGCAAGAAGACAAAGGGTAATACTAACGTATACTATTTTGATCATGTTTAACATTAGCTAGAATACAGCGCACAGTTGTTGTATAGAATGTTGTGTTTGCACTAAGGAGTGACATGGAACAAGTGCTTTGATGAAATCAGTCCTATGTGGTTACAATGGCCTGCCTGCTGATGTTTGAATGGTGTCCGCAGTGTGGAGTTTGTCCCTCGCTACATCAAGACGTCCGGTAACGCCACAGTGGATCACCTGTCCAAATACCTGGCTGTCCGACTGGCTCTGGAGGAGCTGAGGAGAAACGCTGAGGCCAGCCCTGTGAACGTGGAGGCAGCTTCAGAGAAACAGTACACCATCTACATACCTACTGCGGCAAACCAGTTCACTGTGAGTACACACACTAGATATTTTTTCCAATCTCAATATTATTATCCAGTGTTTCCCACAGAATTTGATTCTATTTGTAGAATCATGCAAATGAGCCATACACTCATTAAATATGCGCATATTTTAATACATTTCAGGAACACAATTCTGAACAATGGATAAATTCAGGTTCGAAATTGTGGCTTCATTTTGTAGTCATATTAGAATCTAAAGTTTTTACAGAAGGGATTTTGGATATCTCTTTTTATCACTCCATAAATCAGAAAATACTGTCGACAGCTCTAAAATATCCATTTTCGCCATGTTTTTAGGTATAAAATGTTGTATAATTTAGGCTATGAATTATATATGAACAAACCCTTATGTAAAAGCCTTCATAATATTGATAGGAATATAACTGGAAGGTTTGGTGTATCTACGTGCTACTGAAGTGGACATTTCGGACTCAGAGTAGGAGAAAAAACTCATTTTGAGAAAACGACCTTTAAAGACTGCAGTGAGGCGCTAGCTAAACCCTCCTGTTCTCTGGATGACAGCTTGCGCATCGACACACTCCATGAAGGTATTTCATGTTCGGGGTCATTTGTTTTTTGTATAATCTTGCTTCGTGCAAGTGACAATTGTTGTCGTCTTCTCTGTGAACGTTTTTTTCGCCGTTTTTTTGCCATTTTGAGATTTAAATTTCTAGCTGAAAGCTAACCAGTAAGTGTTTTAGCACACCATGTGACGCATCTGAACGAATCACGTTGTCAGAAATTGACACCAGCCAATGAGATTTTGTTTCTTGGTTTAAGACCCCTTTGTGCTTTCACGATTGGTTGCTGATACAAAGGAAATGACCATATTTGGATCCGATGAGATTGTGCAAGAGAGACGGAGCTTTCCAGCGATATCTCTGTTGACATTGTGCACACAGCGGTCGCGGTGCTTTATGTTACGTTAGAATGCTAACTTTTGGTGAATTTAGGAGAAATCTACAGACGCAAATAGACAAACTATAGTAAATTAAACACTTGAATGTGTATTTTCTACGTTTTCCTTCCAAAAGCCTGAAAGAAAACATGTTATGGAATCAAAATGGCACAACATCTCAAAATTGACCAGTGCATGAAAAACGATGTTTTTGCCTGCCGTGTCTCGCACACCAGACACACCAGAGTTGAGGATCTGTGGGGTTTGTATGTCGATGTATGGGAAACACTGTTATTTGTATTACTATTATTAATAATAAGGGGTGCATATTAGGGATCGACCGATATGGCTTTTTCAAGGCCGATACCGATTATTAGTAATCAAGGAGATCGATAACCGATATTAGGAACCGATATACATTTGCAGTAAAATCAGAAAATCTTGGTGTCAACATGTAGAATAACACAAACTCCAACACAGCTTCTTTGAAATGCATTTAAGCATATATTATGTTTAATGAACTTTTACACATCTTACAACTGGTTTCCTCTCTGAGCCCTTTTCTTTAGTGCAGCCATCTGCTATGAGTTAGAGAGAGACAAGAAGTGGGGCAGCAGGCTGACATGCTTAACTAACAATAATGCTTAATTTATTATATCAAACCAATGCCTGTCTGTCTAGCATAAAATCCCAATAAGCTGCTAGCAACTGCAAAACACTATGCTAGCTAATGTTTTGCAAACTATTAAAAGTGAGGCTATTGCAGTAGACCTAACGTTAGTCTAGTAGCCTCACTTCTAATATTTTGCTAAACATTTGCTAAATACATGTTGGCTAGCTTCACATATCAACCTGAAAAACTGCGAGGCTCCACTCGCAGCCCCCCCCCCCGCACCACAGTGCGAGACGCTGTACGCACCCCCAACTCTGACTGACTTCCCGCGTCCCTGTGTAACTGGGAAACTGATAGAATTGGATCATAAGATCGTGGTGTTTTTGCAACTTCAGCATAGGGGATAGGGATGTTTATTGAACTTCGGTTTAACACATGTATGGCTCTGCTGCTCAGCGCTGCTGCTGGCTTCAGTCTGTCTGCGTTCTTTTGCACCTGCCTGTAATCTGAGAAGGTCCCGCCTCTGGCTGGCTCCCGCCCGGAAAATCTTCAGTGTTGATTGACACTTCAGTAATAGCCTATCAGATAGCGCTGTGGACGGGACATTGCTCGTGTACTGTAATTTACTAGCATAGTAGTAGTAGTATGGGGAATGCTATGTTTTTATACATAAGCACTGCACTGGTGACAGTGATATATTAGATTTGTGTTTGATGTGTTACCCTCTGTCCACAGGTTCTGAACGGGTCCTTCTCTCTGGAGCTGGTCAGTGAAAAGTACTGGAAGGTGAACAAACCCATGGAGCTGTACTTTGCTCCTACTAAAGAACACAAGTAGACTCACACACATAAAATACACTCGGCAGTTGGAAGTAAACACATGGACTCGGTTACACCTGCACACACACTAACGAGAGGACAGGAGTGTGTTTCTCTGAAGGAGATGAGGGGGTTGAGCCCTCTAAAGGACTCTTGTAAAAAGAAAACCAACTCTGTTTTATATTCTCTTTCTCTGTGTCTCTTTCTATCCTCTGTAGACGGCAGCAGATCAGTACAGCAGCAGCTCATCGCTTCTTTCACTATTTCTTAGCATCATCCAATATTCTACTCTCAAATCCCCTCCATGCCACGTGGTTTCAGTCCAACATAAGCTATTTGAGAAATATTTGCTCCTCTTTCCCAAACAACTCCCAGATTCCTCTAAAAGTCACCGCCAGTATCTGAAATATTGTATATATTGTCAAAATAGGGCATAAGCTTGGAAAACCTAATAATATGATTCATAAGGGCCTGTGCTTCTCAACTGAACACAGACATCCAACACCAATCTGACATGTATGGAAGCAAAGAAAGGCCAAAATGAATACAACTTTAATGCTAAAATAAATTGTAAATTGTAATCGCTTTTGAATTATTGATTGAAATATTTAACTATCTGCATTCATTTGGGTTGGATTCCCATTTCTCGAGTCATTTCAAGTCTTGCGATTTAAAAAAAACATATTTTTGAGTCTAATGTTCCTATTTAAGTGGTTATCCACATCAGTTTGAGTTCATTGAAATACCATAAATCCAGTCAAAGCAACCTGGTATTCAGAACTTCCCTTCACTTTTGGATCTGAATCTTTTAAATGTTGGAATATTGGGCCTATTTTCCTCCAAAAAGCTAATGTTCAACATAGTGGTTACATTTGATAAATGGGTTCCTTATTAAATTCAAACGACCGGCCTTTCTTTGCTTCCTCAGACCACCCTATCTCACATGGGACTTCTCTAATGTTCCCCAGTGTGACAGAGCACCTGTTAGAGCAGATGTTGAACACTGTAGAGCAGAGCTCTGACCAGCAGGGGGCAGTGCAAGCATATCCAAATTCCTCTCTATAGTGGAATAAAGCTACAAACATTGCCTCAGGCATTTTGTTTCTTCTTTGAGGGGGTTCTCAGAATATTTGTTGTTCTTTAAACAGTTTTTTTTCTTCTAAATAAAAGTAGAGGCTGGTGAAGCTTTGAATGTCTGCCATGTTTTTGTCAGAGAAGACTGTAGCGCGATCGAGGAGGAACACTTCCTCTTTTAGTTTGTAATAACTTCTCTCACTCTCAGCTGTTGTGTTGATCTGTTGCCCGTAGAAACAAACTGTCATATCTGTGGCTTGTTCTTTTTTAAATGTCTTTTGTAACAAGGAAAGGAAGGATGGTGCTTGATTGGAGGCGGGTGGGGTGGGAGGATTTAATTTGTCAGTGCCATAGACAGTCAGACCATCCAAGTATTCTCATGCTCCCTGGCCAGTGGATCTCCATCACTTCTATGTAGGCACCAATTGTGATTGTGAAACTGGTTTTATGTTTCCATGGAGCTAACTGAAGGGTTTAAAGCTCAACAAGAACAGAACAACCGTGAGAATTTGACATTTAAGAGTCTGAGCAAGTAAAGGTTTTGTCATTATTGGTGTGTAGATGCATGGGAGACTGGATGACGAGCATTTTAAATTAATCCCTCAATACAGCCGGTCATCTCATTTTCACTGATGTTTGATATTTTGATGGCGGTGCAGGTCTTTTGAGGACACCTGCAGCATTTTAGGGTTAACGTGGTGTCGTCACACCTGAAGAAGTATTTCAAATTTCACTGTGAGAACCTGTATACTGCATCTTTCTGTTTGAACAATAAACCTGAATCTGTGTTGCTCAACATGGAATTCTCAGCACCTGTGTTTTTATTGTCTGTTTAAAATCTGCATTTTAGGTGTGATCATATCACGTATTGGTAGAACATCTATGATTTCTTTATAAAAGGCTGGCGTAGAGTCACTTTCTAATCCTATAATGACCTATAGGAAAAAATGTTTAATTGAATGTGGCAAAATTGGTATAAAGTATACAATACAAAAAATATATGTTCCAGTGTTGTCCTGAGTGGATTCTAACTAAATGATTTAATGCTTGCTAAATAATTTGAAGATTTAGTCAATTTCATGGGATATTGCTTCTCAAACTCTGAACTTCTGAATAGTGCATCAATCAATCTTACAATTACTTTTAGTTAACCTCAAACAAAGATATCATTCACTGATTCTGCCAGAGGCCTGTACTACGATGCCGGATTTTCGCTTAGCGAGCTAACTTCAGGGAAAGCTCTGGGTTTCCGGTCCTACGACGCTGGTTCACTTCTTAGCCGGCTAGTATATATACAGGGTTGGGAGGGTTACTTTGTAAATGTAATCAGTTACTGATTACATGGCTCTGAAAGTAATCCGAATACAGTTACGTGTCTTAAAAAAGTAACGTAATCAGATTACTTTTGGATGACTTTCTTTTTCCATCACAGATGGGTATGTTTTGGTGAACAGGAGACACAAAAAGCAAAAGGAAACTGAACGTGTTTTTACCGTTTTAATGGCGTATCAAGAGCACAACTGAAACATAGCATCTGAAACGATGTAACAACATAATACACTTTTTGGGGTTGCAGCTTGTGATGTGAGGAGTGAAGGACACGTCTTAGAACGGGCGTGTGGCCTTCTGTCCTGTCAGTGTTGGCAGGACATGAATTAAAATGTCGAACTCGGACTTCATTTTAAGGACATTTCGGCCAGGGGTGTAGAGCTATATTTGTTTAAGCACCGGATCGGCAAAACAGGAGAGAGTGTGCACCAGTCTGCCTTGATCTATGAATTCATGTCCGTGACTCTCGCAGTATCTGCTGCCCACAGCTGCTTTATAGAAGGAACACCTGCTTCACTTCATGACCTCTCTGCAGCGCCAGGAGGCAGCGGGAGGGTTAACTCAGCCTCTGAGAAGACGAGCGCGCGGCGCAGTGCCTTTCACGCACCGCCTTCACTGTGTATACCTTCAGAAATAATCATTAGTAAGGCTAAAGAGCGACCGCATGCTGATGTGTTTTAACCACACACATCTATACACACACACATGCAATTTAAACGCAGACTTTTGTTCCTCCATGTTTCGTTGTTATTGTTTCACTGAGCGAGCGGACCCGTGATTTTTTTTCAAACGCTTTTTTGGTCCATCATCTCTGATGATTCGAATCGGCTGTACCTACTAGTAATGAATATTACATGTTGAGAGGAAATCTTTCCACGAATAATTCCAATAAGTAATCCAAAATGTATTCACTTCAGGTTTACGAAAGTAACTGTAATCAGATTACTCGTTTTTCAAATGTAACGCGAGCTGAATACAGTTGATTTTTGTATTCTGATTACGTAACGCCGTTACATGTATTCCGTTACAACCCAACCCTGTATATATATATATATATATATAGTATTGTGGTGATCACTGTATAACATAATTCACTCATGGAGCTACAGTTTGGGGGTATTGGTTCCGCACGGACATATGTGTCAATTGTTATTGTGTGCCCTCCTGGCTTCTTTCTCTTGTCTTCCCGGGCTGAGAACCGACAACATGTCCATTTCTGCTGCTCATTAAAGTTCCCTTTTGCACCTTCGATGCACCGCCTCCGACTCCTATCTCTCGGTACTACATTGGTGACCCTGACATAAGTCTCGCGAAGTATCCGAGACTGAACCGAACACGACAAAAAACGCAGTTTTTTTCGAAATACCAGGGATTTTTGGAGACGCCCGTGGCTGCATCGTGCACACGGACTGAGCCATGGAATGGCTGGGGACGTCGCTCGCCATTCCCGCATCGTCTCGTCACTGGAAGACAGCAAGCCTTCCGATTACAAGGAGACGATACGCGACCTGCTAGGTACGGAAGAACCCGACTTCTACCTCATGGAACTGTTTCTTCTGGACATGCGGCTGCGCTAGCTAACACGGCTAGTGTTGCGCCCCGCGCTTTAGCCGGAGAAGCTAGCCGGTTCTTCCTGGCCGCCCGGCGATTTACCCCTGAGGTGCTGAACACTACACGCAGCGGCACCTTCCCTGGTAGAGGCACGCCGCCTAGCAGAGGCTCCGGGGCCGACGACATCGTCTAACGGCTACCGGCTTACAGCTAGAGGCCGTCGACACCGGCTAACAGCTAACCACGACAGCTAACGGCTGGCAGCTACCGACGGCTAACAACAACTAACAACGACAGCCAACGACAACTAACAGCTAACGACGGCAGCTACCGAAGACTATCAGCTAGCGGCTAACGACTAGCTGCTAACGGCTATCGACATCCATCGGTTGACATCCGACTGTTAACCCCTTTTTTTGTGGTGTCGAAGAGGAGGTTCGACCCAGTCTGGTTGGCCTCTAATGGATCCTCTCACAATTTCGCCCACCTGTTTTTGATTGTGGACAGGACGACCCTTTTGAGCTTTTTCTGGTGCCTGAGAGGAGGTTCGACCATGTCTGGTCGGCCTCGTGTGGACCCTCTCGCTTTTTTACCGCCTCGACGGCGGGTTCGGAAGTCGCCCCCGCTTTCGACAGCGCCTGGGTGGCGCACTTCTGGACCCCGTCTCGCCTCAACAATTTTGGACGTTGCCCATGCTTTCATCGGCCCGTGAGGGGCGCGCTTCGGCACCCTGTCTGGCCTCTTCCCTCGCCTCTGCGGTTTTGGACGTCACCCATGCTTTCATCGGCCCGTGGGTGGCGCGCTTCTGGACCCTGCCCTGCCTGGCCTCTCCTCTAACCGCGGCTCACGGTTCGCCTCGACGGCGGCTTCGGACGTCGCCCATGCTTTCGACAGTGCCTGGGTTGCACACTTCTGGACCCCGTCTGGCCTCTCCCCCTTCCACGGCTCCTTCCTCCCGGGGATACTGCTCCTGCCCCCCAGGGATACCGCTCCATCCTTCCGGGGACTTCATGCCCGCCGCCGCTGCCTTCATCTGCGGCCGGGCAGCGCTCCCTGCTGGGGACAACCGGGTTATTCACGCCCGTCCCCGCAACGCAGTACTGCGACCCAGCATTCTACGGCTGGCGGATGTTGTTTTCATTCGCCACGACTCCTACCCTCTCCTGCGGCCCCCTTCCGACGGCCCGTTCCATGCCCCGGCCCTTGCCTGCGGCCCCACCCTCCCCGGCCCCTGTGGTGCTTCCTCCCGGACGCGGGGATTGTGCCATGTTTGAATTCTGGGGGGGGGCTTGTGTGGTGACCACTGTATAACATCATTCCCTCATGGAACTACAGTTTGGGGGTATTGTTTCCGCATGGACATATGTGTTGTTAACTGTTATATTGTGTGCCCTCCTGGCTTCTTTCTCTTGTCTTCCCGGGCTGCGACCCGACAACATGTCAGTTTCTGCTGCTCATTAAAGTTCCCTTTTGCACCTTCGATGCACCGCCTCCGACTCCTATCTCTCGGCACTACAGTATATTGTGGTGACACGTTATAGGACATAATTCACTGTGTGTTTAGTGTGTTGCAACCCGGACCCTTTAGTGAGGGTACCGGATTTGTGGTCATTCATGCTAGCTGGACATGCAGTAGCAGTAAGTGTACTCACCTTGTCTTGATCAATGTATAATAAAGTGTGGAGTTCCATACTGAACACACCGCCTCTGACTCCCATTCATCGGCTCTACAATATAATATATATATATATATATATATAGTATATATACAGTGGGGCAAAAAAATAACTCCACTATGGCCAAGACCAAAGAGCTGTCAAAGGACACCAGAAACAAAATTGTAGACCTGCACCAGGCTGGGAAGACTGAATCTGCAATAGGTAAGCTGAATTGTCTGTCTTTTTTAAATTTAGTTTTGAGCATATCTCTATACACTGGTCATAGCCTTAGGAGGCTCATTTATACAGAGATTAACAGTGAAATTACACATCAAAGGGCAAACATCAAAGGCTAATTAGATTAGACAACAAAGGGCTCTGAGGGGCAATCAAAGAGACTATCTTATTCAATACATCAAAAGACCTATACAACAAAGGGACTGCCTGGGGCTAATCTAATTACTCCACTCTCGGGCAAGGGTCAAATACCTTAACTATCTTAATCAATACATCAAAAGACCTATACAACAAAGGGGGTGCCTGGGGCTAATCTAATTGTAGTCTAATTACTCCACTCTCTGGGGCAAGGGTCAAATACCTTAACTATCTTAATCAATACATCAAAAGACCTATACAACAAAGGGGGTGCCTGGGGCTAATCTAATTGCAGTCTAATTACTCCACTCTCAGGGTCAGGGGTCAAATACCTTAACTATCTTAATCAATACAACAAAGAACTACGCCAGGGGCCTTTCACGCTAATCTGATTGCAGGATAATTACTCCAGTCTCAGGGTCAGGGGTCAAATACCTTAACTATCTTAATCAATACAACAAAGAATCACGCCAGGGGGCCTTTCACGCCAATCTGATTGCAGGGTAATTACTCCACTCTCAGGGTCAGGGGTCAAATACCTTAACTATCTTAATCAATACAACAAAGAATTACGCCGGGGGGCCTTTCACGCCAATCTGACATCAAAGAATGGGAGGCGGGACATGGGAGGCGGGACTTAGCTCATTGGCCAATGGGAGATGGACTTAGTGCATTTGCATACTTGGGGGCGTGTCCGCCTGTCACTTTTTATGCATACTAATTTGATTGAAACAGCATCATTACTACTACTGCTGGGAAACTGCTCTCATGTCAAGAAGCATCAGATCAGTGCATGCACTGCCTCGTCCAATCAGTGAGCGATACACAGTAAGGGGGCGGGGCGAGTGTCTGAGGATTTCATCGAAGGATGGTCTGGTGGTTCCTCGGTTAAAGCTCCTGTATTATCGCTCCTCGCTCGTCGCTTCTCGGTCCTCCGGCAAAAATAAGGCCATTGGGACGCTACTCAAGATGGCGCAGACAAATCAACTTCCGGTGAGACCGAGATCGAGGAGCGAGGAAATGAAAATTAAGAGAAGTGAGAAGGGCTCATAGGAATGAATGAGGCCCCACCTCCCACGCTGTATCCAGTTCTTATTATACATCCATGGTTGGACCTCATTCACTTACATTACGGCGCGTTGATTAGTTCCAGAGGTAAGTTGCTGAAATATCGAACTCTTTTGAATTGTCAACTGTCTATATTGTATCAGAGGCCCTTTATGATGCTTATACTGGTCTTCATTTGTATATGCACAGCGTAATTATCTATATTTTATCTTGGTTGTTACAACTAATTGTTCTAGCATTGAACACTTTGAAGGTAAGATTTCAGTAATGAATCGCTAGCAGCTTATATATCAATGATGCTGGGTAACTAACAAGCAGGATTTAGATTGATTATGTGTTTTTATTGTTATTTTGGTTTTTGTCTGCTGAATCAGCCTCCCTGTTCCCAGCTCCTCGCTAGGGGTGATGGACATCTCATCCAAGGTGAGCACACATTTCTTCTCCATCTCACTCATGCCATCTGCCTTCAGCCTCAGCATATCGAACAGGGCCCTTTTTCTAGTTTAGAGCAATAGCCCCTCCAAATGTCTGTGCACGTCCCTGGATTAGAGCATCCAAATGCTGCACATCCAACCATGGTCCATCCAAACATTTTAACATGAATATTGCTATGTCCTCTGTTCAGTCTGCTCCCAACTGTATTCTCTCCCCTTATTCACCACTGTTCCTATTCTTGCTCTGCTTTTTAGGGACCAGGAAACAGATGAAGAGGTATCTAGGTATTAGTATCTCTAGGGCTCTGGCTTCTCCAGAATAATAATAATAATAATACATTTATTTTGGGGGGCGCCTTTCATAACACCCAAGGACACCTTACAAGGTTACAGATTTACAATTTACATTTACAATTGTACCTTACAAATTAAAACAGTGGATTTAGTGAAGTATCAGCCGGGGTAAGACAAGACAAACAACAGGAAATGGACTACAAAAGGACACAAAAGGACACAGGGTACAGATTATAAAGAAAATGCCAGTTTGAACAGTTGGGTTTTGAATGTTGTTATGGAATCAGACTGTCGGATGTGTAGTGGCAGGGAGTTCCAGAGTCTGGGAGCCGAGCAGCTGAAAGCTCGAGCACCCATGGTTTTGAGGCGAGAGCTTGGGACGGTGTGAAGTCCTACGGAGGAAGAGCGGAGGGTGCGGGAGGGGGTGTACTCCTGAAGGAGGTCGGTGATGTAGATGGGGGCAAGGTTATGGACAGCTTTGTATATGATTAGAATGTTTTTGTAGTCAATACGGTAGCGTACAGGAAGCCAGTGTAGTTGAGTGAGAATGGGGGTGATGTGGTCGGATGAGTTGGTGCGGGTGATGATCCGGGCAGCAGAGTTCTGGATTATTTGCAGTCTATTGAGGAGCTTGATGGGAAGGTCAGTCAGAAGTGCATTGCAGTAATCAATCCGGGATGTGACGAATGAGTGGACCAGGATTTCAGTGCTGGGTTGGGACAGAGATGAGCGGAGTCTGGAGATGTTCCGAAGATGAAAGAAGGCGGTGCGGGTGATGTTTTTTATGTGTGGTGCGAATGAGAGGGAGCCGTCCAGAATGACACCGACATGGTCAAATGTCAAATGTTGCTAACCCTTTTGTGAACGCGGCAATGTGCACATAACTAGATAGGACAAAGCTGGCTTGAGTTAACGAGCTGATAACCAGCGTTGTAGGACCGCTTAGCGAGAGCGCGTTTGTTTTGGATGAGGTAAACCGGGTAACTCACACATATCCAGGTTATGTTGAACCGGCTAACTCAAACATATCCAGGTTATGTTGAACCGGCTTCGTAGTACAGGCCTTGGGTCACACATGATCCGTGTTCATTTCTAATTGGCATTGTAGTATTCATTGTCCTTATTATTCTTCATTTACTTTTGTGTTTAATAGGTTTTCTATTCGGCAACTCAATTCAAACTGTTTCTGATAGTCTGCTGTACCCTGATTCCTGATCTATCTGCTTTGAATGTGTGCTCATTTAAAAATGTAATTATATTGTGGTATTCTGTGTACAAATTATATTAAATGCAAGGAAAGGAGCATTTCGTTTAAATAGATTTTGTTCAACAGCAAAAAAATCTGTTCAAATTTATGTTATTTAATCTGCATTCCTCAATTATGACCACTAGATGGCAGAAAACACAATAAACAGTCAAATCAAAAGACACCGAGCCATGACAAACACAACCTTCAGTTTACATGACGAGAGAACCAATGGCTGCTGCTTTCTGACGATGCAGCAGCCATTGCATTGCACTGGTAGCACAACTAAAGATCTCAGTAATAAGGTAAGTAAGCTTCTCAGAAGTGTTTTTAACGCTTATTAATGTTGTCTTTACTTTAATCATCTTTTATCTATTTTTTTTCCACAGTGAGGAAACATATAATGTGCTGATCATGTTAATGTTGTTATGTTAACAGATTTTCAGGAAATCAAACAGCATGAGATTGTAACATGGCAGCTTTAATTGGCAAATAGGTAGGAACTCAACAACCCTTTAAACAAGTTCACATGTTACTGTATGAAAGCCAGCATATATAGACAGCATATATCGTCACTGAATGATACAAACAAATGATCCATTCGTGCAAACATAAAACTGCTTCAACATAGCAATATAAAACATATTCAAACCGCATGCATTTGTATGAAAAGTACTTCATATATAGAGACAGTGTTGATGGCAAGTAGTGGTACACAGACGTAATAGTGAATTAGTATTTATAAGATAGTGTAGTATTGTCTGAATTGCAGTTAGAGAGAAGAGGAAAAGACTCATAGTGCTTTCTCTTTTACAGAAGTGCTTATCCATGTTGTGTATGCACCCCCATCACTAGCTACACTCCTTCATGGGTACAGACCCTTGTGGAGCTTTGCAGGGCCACCGGAGAGAGTCCCGTAGAGTGTGGACGCAGCAGGGCCACAGGAGAGAGTCCCGTAGAGTTTAGAGGCAGCAGGGCCACAGGAGAGAGTCCCGTAGAGTCCCGTAGAGTGTGGAGGCAGCAGGGCCACAGGAGAGAGTCCCGTAGAGTTTAGAGGCAGCAGGGCCACAGGAGAGTCCCGTAGAGTTTAGAGAGTCCCGTAGAGTTGAGAGAGTCCTGTAGAGTTTGGAGAGTCCTGTAGAGTTTAGAGAGTCCTGTAGAGTTTGGAGAGTCCTGTAGAGTTTAGAGAGTGAGTCCTGTAGAGTTTAGAGTCCTGTAGAGTTTAGAGAGTCCTGTAGAGTTTAGAGAGTCCTGTAGAGTTTAGAGTCCTGTAGAGTTTAGAGAGTCCTGTAGAGTTTAGAGAGTCCTGTAGAGTTTGGAGAGTCCTGTAGAGTTTAGAGAGGCCTGTAGAGTTTGGAGAGTCCTGTAGAGTTTAGAGAGTCCTGTAGAGTTTGGAGAGTCCTGTAGAGTTTAGAGTCCTGTAGAGTTTAGAGTCCTGTAGAGTTTAGAGAGTCCCGTAGAGTTTAGAGTCCCGTAGAGTTTAGAGAGTCCTGTAGAGTTTAGAGAGTCCTGTAGAGTTTGGAGAGTCCTGTAGAGTTTAGAGTCCTGTAGAGTTTAGAGTCCCGTAGAGTTTAGAGAGTCCTGTAGAGTTTAGAGAGTCCTGTAGAGTTTGGAGAGTCCTGTAGAGTTTAGAGTCCTGTAGAGTTTAGAGTCCTGTAGAGTTTAGAGAGTCCCGTTGAGTTTAGAGTCCTGTAGAGTTTAGAGAGTCCTGTAGAGTTTAGAGAGTCCCGTAGAGTTTAGAGTCCTGTAGAGTTTAGAGAGTCCCGTAGAGTTTAGAGTCCTGTAGAGTTTAGAGTCCTGTAGAGTTTAGAGAGTCCTGTAGAGTTTAGAGAGTCCCGTAGAGTTTAGAGTCCCGTAGAGTTTAGAGTCCCGTAGAGTTTAGAGAGTCCTGTAGAGTTTAGCGAGTCCCGTAGAGTTTAGAGAGTCCCGTAGAGTTTAGAGAGTCCTGTAGAGTTTAGAGAGTCCTGTAGAGTTTAGAGAGTCCTGTAGAGTTTGGAGAGTCCTGTAGAGTTTAGAGAGTCCTGTAGAGTTTGGAGAGTCCTGTAGAGTTTAGAGAGTCCTGTAGAGTTTAGAGCCAGCAGGGCCACAGGAGCTGCTGCACAGCTTCCTGGTGATTAGGTTAAGATCTTGAACGCTCCGCCATCGAGGGGGGACACCATGAGCCGGGCCGAGCCGGGGGAGTGGAGGGGCCGCCACATGTTCCTCCAGATGACGGTGATGAGGCGGGAGATCAGCAGCACACAGGCCAACACCAGCAGAACCACTGATAAGGGAACAAAAGGACACAGTCAGTGATGGAGGTCCAATCCCAAACCACTCCCTGGACCCTACCCCTCCGTGATGGAGTGAACTCCGTCTGTAGCCACATTCGCAGCTCAACGAGGCTCCTCCTGTCAGATGGAGGGAGTAAACACAGCAGCAAGCTTTGGGACGGACTCCCCTCTCCGGCAGAAACAGGAAGTGCCGTAACTGTATGTAACAACGGTTTCAAATCAGCATCTCTTTGACAAAACATTTAAATTAATAACTCAAATAAAACTCCAAACATCTTTCACTGTGTTTCAAAGCTCTTTTAGTTTTAAACCTGATGTTTATAAGCTTCTTAGTTTTTGCAACAGTCTGTAAATATACACAACTTTATAATAAAATGCACACATTTACCTTTTTCTAGACTAAACACAGGTTTGATCTTAAGTTAAAAACATATGAGGTCATCATGAGGTCGTTAACATCGCAGTTTATCAGTGGATGTTTGCTGGAACTACTTGTTAACAGCGTGTTTCCTGACGGACACACACAGCGTGACTCTGGTCAGGTAGAGACCGGTCTCAAGTCAGCACCGCTGCAGACTCGCTGTTTGAGGGCTTGATAGCCCACTCCCCCTCCACACCGCTCCACACTCGTTGCTTTGGAACAGCCCTCAATATGGCGGACCCTCCGCGTGAACGCGCAAACGGAGGAGTAGGGGTAGGGTGTAGGGGGCGGTTTGGGAATGGGCCTGGGTCAGAGCTTTAGAGGTTTAAAGAGAATGCGACATGCCAATATAATTGATATTTCACCAGGATGCATTCTGGGATAATAGTGATTTTGGTCCATTTTAAACAAAAACATTTTTGGCTTTGAGAATACAAAACTCTTATCGCCATATTCAGACTATAAACTATTTTTGGTTTTTAATGACAACTTCAGTCTCCTCGCACTCTGATCAGCTCCACTCTCCCTCTCTCCCTCCACCTCCCTGAGATAATGATTGACAGGCTGATAGTAACATGGCAGGCTCAGAGACAGAATTGTTTTTGTCTGATTATAAATAAAACCAAATCATTGCTCCGATCGGCATCAGTATCGGCGGGTACCGATCCGGTATCGGCGATACTGTGTGGGCCTTTGGGGATCTTCCATTTAAAGTGATGTTTAAAACGCTTTGAGCACCAGGAAAAGAGCTTTAGAAATGTAATTTATTATTATTATTATTATTATTATTAATAAAACTCAATGGGGCTCATTCACTGGAGCTTCCACAAACAAACATAATTATTACATTCAAATGATGTACATTATTAAGTTTACATTCACTTTGGGGAATAACACGGGAGAAATTAGTGGAAGCGCTCTGGAGTAGGGATGCCAGCGATTATTCGAATATTCGAATATTCGCTACAGTCTCCATAATCGAATATTATTTTTAAAAATCGATTTTATTTATATATATATTTTTTTATTATTTATGTATTTTTTTTTCTTTTTCTGGCTTAGTTTCAACCAAAATATATATAAATATATATATATGCTAATAATAGTAATAGTATTAATAATTGTCATTGGTCACACCACCAGTTTGTTTTACTGTAAACTTGGAGGAAGCCTGCGTGCAGAGCAGACTGCTGCTGCAGCAGCTACACACCGACCCCGCCCCCCCTCTCCCACGCGACTAAAGATGAACAAAGCGGCAGGTAGGGGTGGGGTCGGTCAAATAATCGATTATTATTCGCCAGGGCTGCCGAATAATCGATTTTGATCATGGTCAGTTTCTGGCAACCCTACTCTGGAGGCAATTTTTATATAACATTAGAAAGACTGATTCTTATTATTACATTATAAGCTTATTGTGCTCATTTTATGTGGATGTGACTTTGGAATAAATAGGAGGAGTGGAAAGGACCTGGTGGATCCAATCCCAAGGTTTGATGGATTGGATAGGAAACTAATGGTTTTTAGCCTGCAATACAGAGCAGCAAGGTCAGGTGCAGACACTGGAAGAACACAAAGAGTTATTCATACACAGGACATGGCTCCGGCCTTGAGTTGTATGGGAGCTCCACTCCCACACACGGCTAGGAAGCAGCCTTATGAAGATTCCACTTTTTCTGTAGAAACTTTAACAAAAACAAATGACTAGAATAGAGACAGAGTAGGGAGGGTTAGGGCCCTCCGGCCGAAGGTTGATTGGGAGGGTCTGTCTGTCTGAGTGGACCGGTGAGTATAGCGGAGAGCGATCGTTTAAAGTTTACAACTTTAGGCTCTGGTGTCCTCAGACTTATATAGAAATATCCATATATTCACTGCAGAAAGAAGGGGCTGGTTGTTATGGTAAACTCACCCATGAACACAGAGTTTGGAGTGGGATCATCGGTGTTAAAATGTTTGAAGACGTTTCCGACCAGAGCCAAGATCACCACCGGGTAAACCGTCAGGATGTTACGCACCCAGCGGTCCAGCAGCCAGTTCTCCATCAGGAACCTACACACACACACACACACACACACACACACACACACACACACACACACACACACACACACACACACACACACACACACACACACACACACACACACACACACACACACACACACACACACACACACACACACACACACACACACACACACACACACACACACACACACACACACACACACACACACACACACACACACACACACACACACACACACACACACACACACACACACACACACACACACACACACAGTTTGTTGCAAAGGATCAGATGTTCTCTCTTCTCTTAGAGCTGTACAGTTCTGTAGCTTAAGTGTGAATCTATACGCCTACTGTAATAGAACAATATTATACTCACTCAGGTGAACTGAGAACATCCTGATTCGGCCTCCCTAACTCCCAGAATGCTCCTTTGTTATCACCAAGCTTCTCCGCTTCCTTTCTCCTCTCTCTGTGTTTCAATATGAAACCCAAACTCTACTCTTCGTCTTTCACTCATGCTCTCTGTATGACTGACTGAACTTTCTGGCAAGAAATAAAATAGGACAAAGACAGCTGAATGGTTTGATTCTCTATCCACATTTGATAAATAAATTCCCATCCCACTACTGCCTGACGGCCCGTCCACACAGCGGCGTGCGTTGACGCTTGCCGGCGGGCGTGTCTGAAACTCGACCAACAACCAATCACACGAATCTCCCGCCCCTGACACACAAGCAGCGGTTTGATTGGCTAGAGCTTGTACTGGCATATGATTCGATTGGCTGGTGCTTCTGCCGAGGCGTCAAAAGTTGAACATTGCTCAACTTTTGAAGCGAGCAATGCCAGCAACGCTCCGCGTCGCTTCCCACGATGCAGTTCGGCTAAAAGTGACGTCACCCCATTCAAAGTGAATGGGCAGAAGCGTTGGAAGCTTCAACGCACGCCGCTGTGTGGACGGGCCGTTAATCTGCTTTATGGTTTTCACTTTCTTTGGTTCATTTGTTCTGTTTTTAATTCAGTAGGTGAACCTATATGTTCATAACATAGTGTGTGTGAGCTTAACTGCATTAAACTAAAACTGAGCTCAGATTGTATTTCTGCTTTTTTAAACTGCAGTATGTGCTCATGTGTTTCAGTGCTGGCGTATCGGCTGCTGCCTGAATCTGCTGAGTGAAAGACAGCTTTTCCTATTTTAGTTTAGTTTTACCAACATAACTTGATTTAATTGTATTTAAAATAACATTTCCAAAGAAATAAATCCTTCGAATCTGCCTATTCAGTTTCTGTTGGAATGTGAAGGGTTAAATGAAAGAAGCTCCTTTAGCCGTCTCTGCGAGTTACTGTGAAGACAGGAGCTGATTGCTGGTCCTGCTGTAAATTCACAGAGGGCCAGCTATAGTAACTGAACGAGAGAGTAATGTCAAATGACAGTACAATTGACCCATCATATCTTCCCTCTAAATGGGTGGGTTTTATTATCGCGGACTTTATGACAAGTTCTGCCCGCTGTGAAGTTGTTCTTGTTTCCATAGAAACACCAACTTCCTGTCAACAGCATAAACTTGTCTTCAAAATAAAAGCATGCCCATACAAAATAGGAAGCCAAGCCAAATTACATTTAAGACATAAAACTGCAACTAAAGTAACAGACACAATGCAACATCCTTTTCAATTTCAAAGAACACAAATTGGGTTATTTACAGGTGTTGTTTTGTGGTAGAGGGTTGCTTTCATTGATGCGTTTTGCACCCTGGTCCGTTGTTTTGATATTCCGCTGAAGTACACGCTGTGACGTAATAACGTAATTTATTTTTTCCCGAGGGAAGGGGTTGGGGTCAGAGGGCCTAGGTATAAAAGTCACGGCCCACCACTGCCTATCAATACAATTATTTTGATGCTAAATATCTTGGTTTCTTCTTTTCTAAGGTCACATTGTTCTGTTGTCTTACATAATACACTCATGTTAGAAACATCTCATTGATAATTATCTTCTGTTGTATTTATTTGCATTGCATTTGATATTGAGGTAATCCAAAAGTACCTGAAAGTAATCAGGTGACATTACTTTATATCGTGATCCTCAGAAAAGGTTACCGATTACTTTTTTTCACAGGTAACTAGTAACAGTAGGGTCACTATTGAAATGACTTCGTCCAATCAGAGCCTACCATGCCACCACCTCTGCAAACAGGATGCAGAGAGACGCTGTCGCCGCGGTGCTCTTGGCCACGCCCCACAGGTGGAGAACCAATGAGAAGTTGATCAGAGACGCAATGGAAGTCCATGTGGTGTAGAGAGCCAAACCATTCTGGACCTGGATATGGGAGCATTGATGAACACAGAGATGACATCATTCTCATGGCACATTCTTAAAAATAGAGACTTCAGGGAATGAAGAGCAGCACTCACCAGGACCCTGAGGCAGAACAGGTCTTTGCGATGGTACGCCTGTAACCACAGTCCGTAGTAATCTGTGGCGAAGCAGCAGCAGAACAGAGCGGTGCAGCTGGTGATCAACATCAGGATCAATACAACCAGAGCTGCCAGCATCAACCTGCAGGGGGGGGCAATTCTAGGTCACATTCAGTGAGCTTGACTTCCCTAAAACTTTCAAATCGACACAGACGTCATCAAAACCAGCCCACTGGGAATACAAATATTTCATATAAATGTATCCAGCATCCTCAATAATCAAAGCAAAACCACTCCAAAATTGTTCAAGCCATTTTTTAGCTATGGTCTGAATAGGCTTATAAATGCAACTTGTTTTAAGTTATAATCATTACGTTTTTATTTTAAAAATACTATGTGCATGCCTTTTTACGTGATAGTGTTCAACCTTCTTCGTCTCTATACTCTGCTGTAACAAACTTAGATTCCCCCTAATAAAGGAATGCAGCTTCTGATTGTGCTAACTATGCTAATTGCCCTACATATCAAAGTTAGCATCCGATCCTTACTATACATTTCTAACATAACACTTTGGGGAAGTCATCATTTCCGGGTTCACAATAGGACTCCATGAGCTGGCAGACACTACTTTGTTTCTTTTTGCAGTATTACTAATATTATCACCCCAAACCTTATTGTATATTATAGATGAGGCCGACTGATTAACTAAAACCTGATTATGTTCGTAGATAACAAACAAGGCAACACATCCATTTGTAAATCAATAATAAAGATGTGTGCCAATGTGCTATATCAGATTCAACTTTCTTACACTGTTAAACTAACCTAAACTATATGACAGTGGTTTGTAGAAAACTGAAAAACGTTAATGTGTCAAATGTGGGAATACTGCCTGTACTTCCCTACCTTGCATCATAGAACATTATTATTATCCACATTCTAATTGTGAAGAACTAACATGACAGCCAAGTGACTAACATACATTTCACAGCTTCCTGCAGCAATACGGTTTGTACTAGGGCTTATATTTAGGAGTCGGAGCGAAGGAACTGTGAAAGTCACCGAAAGGATGTGTTTTTGAGGGCCTTAGCGTTTTGCAAAAGTTGATTTTGTTTTTTTGGCAGGACTGTAACATTTTTTTATATTTGATATCTGGCACAGAGAATTCTGTCTCCTTCGCTTCACTATTGAGGGGAATGGAATTTGTATATGTTGTGTATATGGCATACACAGTATAGCACATATAAAGTATATATAGCATATAGCACAAACTAAGCAATAAAAAACAGCAATGTGAATTCCACAAACAACCTCTATGGTTTTCTGGCTAATCGACAGTTTTCTGAGCAGTGGCTTTGGATACATTGTTTTATTAGTTTCTTCCGTAAATATATATTTTTTTAATTGTGTTTTTAGATGTAATTTGATAATTCTGTGCGACAAATTAATTCTATTAATTTCCTCGGTACTGGGTGAGGCAGACAATTACAAAACAGATACCTATTTGAACAAACAAACACTTTAAGTAGAATATTTAGTTCATTCCATCATAAATCATCAGTACACTTAATTTACTCTTTTCATCCTAATGTTTGCACTATCCTTAGTCCCTACTTAATGTTGACGGGTTAAAGCTTACCTAACCCCCATGACAGTCACACTCTTTGTATTATAGCTTTTCAGTGTTGCTGTGCAAATATAAAAGTAAGAAATGTAGGTGTCAGACATACTCTCTGTCCCACAGCAGCAGCCAGATCATGTTCAGCACCAAGTTAGCCATCCAGCAGAAATAGAAGGTGTAGGGCAGCAGGCTCTGAGCCCAGGCTCTATTCAGAGGAAGAGAGAGAGGGGAGGGGGGTCAGTTTCATCTGCACACAGCTCTCTTCCGCATTATACATGTGTTGATGTGGGCTTACCCTCTGAAGACATATGAAGTGGTGTATATGACCAGGAGGGTGAGCCAGGTGTAGATGACGCCCCAGATGGAGAAGGTCCAGCCAGCGGGGGTGATGTCCGTCTCATAGAGGGCGGAGACATTCCCTGTGGAGGAGTGGAAAGGACCTGGTGGACGGACACAGCATGAGAGGTTCCTGAAGGCCATAGTGAAGTCATATCAGCGTATACAGTGTGGGCATTGTCGTGTTCAAAGAGGAAAGGGAAAAAACCAACACCTGGAGGCGAGCATCGCAAGGGCGTCCTAAAAAAAAAAGCAGTGGGATTTTTCCAATGGATTTTTATTTTGTTCAACAGGATAATCACCACTGTGTGATTTTTGGAACGTAACAAAACAATTACCAGAAATAGAACTTAACGTTTGGCTAGAAAACAAACTACATCAAGGCCGCATGACTCAACATCACCACCACGGAGCTAAAGGCGGTTTTTGTTTGGCAAGATGGCGTTTAGTGGCCTCATTTAAGATACTTGTTAGCAAATGCTGTTTTTATAACACATAGAAACTTTAGACATTCACCAGTGGGTTATTTACTGACATATTTATGTTGTATGACGAAACGTGAAAATCTCTTCTGCTTGTGATAATCACAGACCTTATGTCAGACATCTAAGCAAAAATATGTTCAAAATCATGTTGAACATGAAACCACACTTTGCAGCTTTAATGTAGTATTTTACTGATCGCGGTGATTCTCACGAAACCACCTTTGGTCATGTCTGTGAGGAATTGACAGACAAAATTACAAAAATAATCAAAATAATCAATTCTATATCAAACTGCATTGTGTATTTTATGTGGTACTATTGCCATTTTTGTAGTTGAGGTAGTAATTCATATTTTTTTCACAATGTTTCCATGTAGAAATTCATTACCGCAATGCGTCCAGAGTTTATTTTTTTACATTTATCCCCAACATATCACAATAAATCTGCACAATTTAATACATACATACAAAAAAGTATTGAAATGGTACATTCTTACTGGTAATATAATTATTTGGGGTCTAACATTTATTAATTAAAATATTTTTGGATTAATATGTGTCCGGAGCATGTGGCGTTCATTACCGATGCACTGCCTATTTGGCCTCATAAAAATTCCTGTTTGTTTAAATAACGTTTTTTTGTACCCATGATGCATTGCATGGAAGAGAAGATGCAAGATGTACTTTCAAGGTCAAGCTATATATGTTAGAGATTATATTTACTGGCACCCCAGTGTACACTACTAACTGTCATTACCGTAATGGGGTATTATGTAATGGTTTTTTTAAGTTATTGATTCCAAAATCAATAGAAAAGTAGCTTTTATAGAGCCAGAATGATAGTGCAAATATTTCTTCTGTAGCATCATGGCTATGCTAACTATTATGCTAGCTAGTGTTATGGTCATTCATTACCGTAATGCTCTGCAGTCATTACCATGTCATATAGGAGGCTGTTACGGTAATGAACAAAATTGTTGCGGTAAAGAAAAAAATGTGTGCAGCTATGTATGGTGAGCTTTAACTATAAAGAAATAATGTATATTTATTATTTGAATCTAATTTATTAATTAATACTGAATCCCTCTTGAAATTAAGGTCAGAAAAGGTGGAAAGGAAAAGGGCAGCTTCCAAGGTGAGGGTGGTGAAGCACAGAGAGAAAGTGTACAGCAACCCAGAGCTGCTGGTAGAGTACAGAAGGAAGGAAAGAGAGAGGTTAGAACAGGACATCTTCACATTGTGTGTGAGAGAGTGAGTGAGTGAGAAAGAGGGAGAGACAGAGAAAGAGAGAGACTGAGAGAGAGATTCAGAAAGAGAGAGACTGAGCACAGCATGCAGTATACTGTAATTCTATAATTGATTTTTGTATACCTACCATTTTACAGATATCAAAGGAGAAAGGCAAAGGGGCATTTGAAGCCTATTGCAGCATTAACAGCTAAACAGCAAAAAAAACAACGAACAAAATGGAATGAGAATTCCATGAGAAACAAAGAAAGATAAAAACGCCTCAATGCAATTATGAATGACAGCCCGCCCTCAGATACATCTAGCATGGCAGATGACCTAAGACAACAAAGTATCCTACAGCCCAGAGATCAAAATGTCAGTCAGGACACACCATCAACCTCCAGCCCAGCATCAACACCAAGACGGAAAATGTCTGTAAACCCCAGGGATCAAAATATCGGTCAGGGCACACCATCAACCTCCAGCCCAAAGACATCAACACCAAGACGGAAAACATCAGTAAAACTGAGGAAAAAACTTAACAAGACACAGAGGATGCTCAAGACAAAAGAAAAAGAGCTTGACAAACTGCGGAAGAAGGTAAAAAGACTTGAAGCAAATCGGGCTGCAAAAGGTTGCACCAGGGGGCTGCTTGGGACTCAAAACAGGACTCACAAAAAGAGAGTTGAGGTTGCAAATAACAAAAGGAATAAAATGAGAACGTTTGTCCAAAACGGTTTGCACAGAGATGACATCACAACTGTGACCAATGGGGAAAGTGGTGAGATTAGAAGAAGTGGCCACATCTACAGGAAGCGGTCTCTCACTGACACAATGGAAAATCTCCACAAGCATTATCTAAATCAGAATCCAAGCCTGACGATTTCCCGCTCCCAGTTTTGCAAGCACAGACCTTTTTGAATTGTGAGTCCTAAAGTCCAAGACAGAGAAACCTGTGCCTGCAAGATCCATGAACATTTTACCAACAAGGTAAACAAACTGCATCAGCTTGGGGTTACGAGCTGCACGTCCCCATCTGAGTTGGTAACTTCAACAGTGTGTGATAGAAACAACAACAAGAGATGCAGCACCTGCAAAGACAAGACATTCCTTGCAATGACAGACCCTGACACAAAAAACAACATTGTGTCATGGAATGAGTGGGTCACGAGAACAACACCATTCACAAAGAAACAACCTGATGGGACGTCAACTGTAGTTGATGCAAAAAACACGACTCTCGAGAAAAAAGTGGCCAACACTGAAAAACTAGTGGAGCTAACCAATAATGACTTGCCACGATTCAGCATTCACCTGTACACTATTGCACACCAGTTTACACGGATAAAAGAGCTGAAAGATAGTTTGGCAGAAGATCAGGTTGTTGTACATTTTGACTACAGTGAAAATTACAACTGTAAATGGTCTAAAGAAATCAAGGACACACACTTTGGCGGATGTCACAAACAGGTGACCTTATACACTGGAGTTCTGTACTGCAGTGAGGGGCAGTCTGAAGCATCCAGTGGCTACATGGGCACACCTGGATCCAGTGTTGGAGCACATCAAAACCAATCACCCTTCAGCAAAGAATATCCATCTTGTGTTCCTGATGGGCCAACGTCACAATATCGGAATAAGGTGTCATTCTACTTGGCATCCACCGTGCCTTTTATGAAGGGATTCAAGTCCGTAACCTGGAATTATACAGAGGCATCACATGGAAAAGGGGCTCCGGATGGTGTTGGGGGAGCACTGAAGAATCTAGCTGATAGACTGGTGGCTTATGGAACCGACACACCTGATGCTGAGGCTTTGCTGCACAACCTGTCCAAGCAGTCATCTGTGAAGCTCTCTAAGGTGACAGAAGAGAAGGTTGAAACATATCGGGAGTTGGTACCTCCATCTCTTAAAACAGTGCAGGGTACACGGAAAGTTCATCAGGTAAGGAATTATTCAGTAAACACTCAGACACAATCTCTATCCATTTCACTCACTCGCTGACTATTTTAAATGTGTACTTTCACTTGTTTTCTCACATTTTGTACAGCTTGTTTCAACAGAGCCAGGTAAGATAAAAGTGAGGGAGGTGTCTTGCTTCTGCAGGCCCGCCTGTGACTGCTACTCTCCCAAAGAGTTCATCCTCAAAGAAAATGCAGCAAGTGAAGAAAAGGCTGAGGAATCCATTGAGGTTGGGCAATGGGTGCTGGTCGAGTATGATGGTGACCTGTATCCTGGCACTGTGATACAGGTATGAATGTGCTACAGTTTAGTTAATGGGTAGTATTATATCTCATTGCTCTGTGTTTTTACTATTACTACTTTTGTATGTGATTTTACTATTATTTGTTTCAGTTTCACATCTAATTGCACTATCCTGTCACTGCAATAAATATGTATATGTTTTCTACTATAGATTGTGGAAGACCAGTTTGAGGTGGTGAACTGTGCTGGTGAAAACCGATTCTTTTATCCCTCCATTGGTTTTCCTGGAGACAAAGTGTGGTACTTTAGAGACAACATAAAGGACATGATCCCTGAGCCAATGCCAGCAACATCATCTGCCAGGCATTTTAGTGTTGCTGCAGACATTTGGGCCAAATGGAGGAGGAGAGGGGAGAGGAGATAGGAGGAGATGTGGGGAGAGGGGAGAGGAGATGGGTGGAGATTAGGGGAGAGAAGAGATGTGGGAAAAGAGAGACGTATGATGTTAATTGTTGGTAGTTGTTGATTAGATGTTGAAGAGAGTAAGGAGAAAGCAAAGGAGATGGGAGGATATGGGGGAGAGGAAAGGAGATAGGAGGAGATGTGGGGAGGGGAAGAAGAGGAGGGATGGCAGAGGGGAGGGGATGTGGGAAAGAGAGGACATATGTATAAATTGTTGTTAGGCCTAATTGTTGTTGGTTGTTGAAATGTCATTAAATGATGCCATATTTTTATTTGGTCAATAAAGGTTTTTAATAGACTTTGGTACTTGTCATTCTCTAAAGATATTATATTATTTAGTAGGTCTACATTTGAAGTTGTGTAAAATATTAGCCATATAATTTGGTTGGAATTCCAAAACAAATGGTTGCCGATACATTTGAGTCCATGTAAGGTCATCACCATAACAACAGCTTTTCATTACCGACATGCTCTTTTCATTACCATAACACTTCCTTAATAAGTTCATATTTTGATAGGAATATGGAAAACCTTCAAATGTTTATATTGTACAGGAAATGTTTGGTATGTCTGTTCATATTTTTGAATTGTCTTTTTTCAATCAATTGTAAAATTTACGCCACAGTAAAAGTCAATGCGCGGAACATATAATTGTGTTACGGTAATGAAGTTAATAACTAAAATGATTATATTATTATATATTTACCTGAATTATTACACTATGTGACTACTTGTGACTATTGACAGCAGCATACATTAAAAGATAAAATGCTAAACATTTACTCATATTTAGTTATCAATTGAAAATGTGTTACGGTAATGAATTTATTTGGTCAATGACTCGTTAAAACTCTCTATAAATGTGTTTTAAAACATATACAGAACTTTTCTTTTACTACAACTAGTTCATTTAGAACCTGGTTGATACTAATGAGAAAAATATTTTCAAAATCTGCATCGAACTGCTTTGGCACCTATTACACCAAGTTCGTGAGAATCACCTACTAAGTCTTAATTGTGGGATGATTAATAAAAAAAAAGAGGACTAGACAAACTGGTATGGTTTTGGAGACTTTTATAAAGTCTTTTAGAAATGTAGTACTTTTCCATTCAAGACACATTTTTAGGGAAAATGTCTCTTGAATGGACAAATAATAACTTGAGACACATGACAAAAGGATGGTTACTGTGTCTTTATAAGAGGACACAAGACGGAAAGTGTATTATACATCTAAAACAAGGAACTACATATGTTACAGTTGTTACAGGCTTGGCCTGTCACTTTAAGAGTAGCAGCCGCAAGGGGTTGTGGGTTTTGGAGTCTCGGTGTGTGTGAAATGTGATGGCCAAGGCGAAGTGCGGAGTTATGGAGAGAGAGACGAAAGTATAGAGAAAGTGGTCAGAAAAGGAATAGTATCTAGTCTGTATGTATGTAATACAGTGTCAATATAGCTTGAAGGACGTGAATAAACGGAGGTTCTTCCCACGGCACCCGAACGCCTCGTTTCCATCCTCTTTCCCCTCGAAATGTCTGGGCAGCTGGTTACCGGCTGACAACGAGCCAAGTCAGAAACCACCGGTGTGTATTCGAAACTACGGTTTCGGTGCCGAGATACCGTTGATAGTAAAAAGGTAACACAGTTGATAGTTCATAGGGATTGCTTTCAACAATGCAAGGATGTGACATTAAAATACAGTTTTATCCAATTAAAATATAAATTATGCCGAGAAAAACAGCAATACATATCAAAACTTGAGCCACTGATTACTTGAGAGAAAGGAATGTGATGTTTATGCCAACCTACATGGGTGTGCCCCTCGCCCCCCTCCATGGGCACCGGTGGGTTTCAGGACCACATGTTACAAGCGCTCGTGCTTTCGTTCATTTGGACTGTTTATTTTTTGTACAAAGTGGTTTAAAAGTTAAATGGTGTAAAATGTTTTTAATGCAGCGTGCAATACCACTGACGTTACATTTAGAGTTAAGTAAGAACACTTTTTTTCATTTAGTTATTGGGGTGAACGGACCTTTGAACGCGGCGCAAGAGCATTCTCTCATCTCTGTGACTTATCCTTTCTCCTGGAAACAAAACGCAAGCTTTTGAAATACAAATACAGAGTAGCGTATTTGATAAATTTACATCACTACTATACTTTGCCTCTAGTTAGTAGTTAATCAAGCTAAAATAACTTCAAAGTTACACAAGCACTGTCATGGAAATAAGTGCTCATGTTTTTATGTAACGACAGTAACGACGCAACACAACATTAACTGGGAGTCTCCCTCCCAGTGAAAATGGTTTCATAACCAGTTGGTGAGGAGAAAATATAAGTCCTTATTCCAATTTTAACATGTTACACACATTGTGACGTTAACGTTACAGTAAACGAGTGTCCGACGTTTTAGATAACTTAACTTTGGCTGTAACGAAGCGCAAAACAAAACATTGAAGTGTCAGAACAAGGTTACTCAACTCACCCTTTCCCGCTCCAGCCAAAGCGTTGACAATTAAAACTGCAATGAACACCACCGTACATATGGTAATGAGTACAATTCGGTTCAAACTGTTGACCCTCATGTTGGTGAGCTGCTTCTTCTTCTCCTCCTCCTCTGTTCTCCGCTGCTAGCTGCTGTTAGCTAACCGTCAGAGAGCAACACAAACCGTGACCAGCTGATGCCTTCACGCACACTATGTAAACGCCCACACCCCTTGTGCGCCTTCAACAAACGTCTCTATTGACTTAAGTGCTACGTTTTCATTTATATATTTGGCAGAAATTAGCCTGGTTGTGACCTCGAATGGCAGAGGGAAAGGCAAAGGAAGTCGGCCTACCCAATTAAAAATAAAAATAACTCCGCGAGGATCCGATTTAGGGGCGGACACATTATCTTTCACTCGTGTTAAGTCTATGCTCCTTATAAACCAGCAGACTTTTCTTTGAAGATAAGGTTCCAGGGTGTCCCTTTGCTTGAAGCTGACACACCCTCGAACACCATCATTCCCTCACTTTCTCTCCAATACATCAGTGCTTCCATGTCAGGACAATTGCTTCATCCAGATGTTATGCACTTCAGATGAACATGTTTGATCCTATTTTCTCAAAGCTGCCTCAAACATGACATGACCTCAAACTTATCTTTGCTTTTTTTGTAATGACATTTCTTATTGGCTGCTGAATACACTTTTACCCATATATTGGCATTAAGATAATATATATTTTACACATGTTTGGAATTATACTGATACTTTTTTGTTTAAGAGAAGTGTATTGTATTCAATACAATAATCGGAGAGAAAATGCTTACAACCCTGAGCCAAACATTTGAAAAGTTATACAGGACCACCCCCCCTACACGCAGAACACGTGCAGTGCGTAGGGCCTCATCTTATGCACAAATGCGAGCAATACCCATTTGTATCAGTGTTCAAATATAAGTCGTGTCTCAGTTTGTGAGCTGTTTTTCTTATACCATATGAAGAAAAACAGTGAGCAAACAAATGTGGAGATTTTTCTCTAATGACAAATGATCTTTGTTTTTCAGGAGCCTCTTGTAAGGGGCGGGATCTTCTGTGGAGCAACTGCAAGTTGTGGTTTATTGATATTAAAGACAGATGAGGAATTCTTTTAAATGAAACCAAGCCTTCAGTACATTGTATGTTCCCAGCTGTAGTCAGCCGAGGGAAAGTTAAAGCATGTTCGTAGATTTGTGGAGACACACTAGTAGTTTATCAATTCACCAGCTAATGGATCATGTTAAGAAAAGACCGACAACATTACTGCTGGGATTGCTCTAAATTCTTGAATATAAACTCCCTGAAAAGGGCACCAATATTCATTCTGTGCTGGCCTGAGTCTGCACATTGTTTACCATGAAAAACATAGAATATTACCAGACTTCAAATGTTAACATATTACATGCATAAATAATGACCGACAGTCTCAGAACATGTTCCAGCTTTTGGACATAAAATATGAATTTACTTCAAGTTCATTACAACCGTATCTGACATATGTCATTTTCTTAAGTGCTTGTCTATTACAAACTGTACATCCATTACATCCAAAAGTAAGGTGTGTGTGAGTGTGTCTCAGTAGGCTGGTTTGTGTGTTAGGAGGCCTGTGGTTGGCGGTCCTGAGTCTCTGTGCTGCTGTTCTCATAGTCTCTGTGTAAGTCCAGTGGTCCGTACAGGTTCCCCAGTACAGCCAGTACTCTGCTCTGCACCGAGTCCACCTGCTCCACGGGGCAGTATTCATCCAGACTGGACCTGGACCACACGTTCAAAAACACATTTCATTTTAACACTGACTCTTATTAAGTACATCCGTAAGTCCCATGAGGCTCTGCATGTTGTTATTTACCTGGACATGGTGACCAGTGTGGGTTTGGGCAGAGCCTTGAGAAACAGCTGCACGGCGGAGATGAGTCTGTCGATTTCCTCGTCGGAGCTGATGTGGTGCGGCAGCTCCCCCGAGTCACAGGTCAACCCAGCCTGATGGACCTGAGGGAACACAGGGAGAGAGCAGGGAGAGCAGGGAGATCAGATGTGAGAGGGAACACAGGGAGAGAGCAGGGAGATCAGATGTGAGAGGGAACACAGGGAGAGAGCAGGGAGATCAGATGTGAGAGGGAACACAGGGAGAGAGCAGGGAGATCAGATGTGAGAGGGAACACAGGGAGAGAGCAGGGAGATCAGATGTGAGGGGGAACACAGGGAGAGAGCAGGGAGATCAGATGTGAGGGGGAACACAGGGAGAGAGCAGGGAGATCAGATGTGAGAGGGAACACAGGGAGAGAGCAGGGAGATCAGATGTGAGGGAACACAGGGAGAGAGCAGGGAGATCAGATGTGAGGGGGAACACAGGGAGAGAGCAGGGAGATCAGATGTGAGAGGGAACACAGGGAGAGAGCAGGGAGATCAGATGTGAGAGGGAACACAGGGAGAGAGCAGGGAGATCAGATGTGAGGGGGAACACAGGGAGAGAGCAGGGAGATCAGATGTGAGAGGGAACACAGGGAGAGAGCAGGGAGATCAGATGTGAGAGGGAACACAGGGAGAGAGCAGGGAGATCAGATGTGAGAGGGAACACAGGGAGAGAGCAGGGAGATCAGATGTGAGAGGGAATAAAACAACACCCCGATATGAGCCCTGATGCATTTCATTGTATTCATGCCGTTACTTTGAAAGTCCCTGTACTTCATTTATCATTATTATCACAGCAACCTCTAAGGTTTTCATCTGTAATGTGTGAATAATCTACCTACATAGACACCTCTGTATGAATTAGTCAATTATTGCTTGAGTTTCACAAAACCTGTAATAATGAGTATAGTAGGAGCTGTTGTATCAGAACACTCACAGTTCATAAGGGCCTTAACATTCTTACCATTTCATAGTCAGGGCACGGGTTCCTGGACTTTAGACTGGAAACCAGTGGGGTTAATGAAGCCATGCTGGAAGAAAGAAACAGGAAGATAACACGCTTTAGGTGTGCCTGGCAGAATGAAGTCATGTGATGGAGTTAAGAGTCACACAATGAAGGATCTGGATAATGTGCTACACTTCATCAGTGATGATGCTCAATGATCATGATCAATAAGCACCCATTTCACATAGGGAGAGAAGTCACTTCATAATCGTCCCCTCACATCTGGTTGGACATGTTGGACCTGTTCTCACCGTGTGGGTGTGCACACTCTGTTTATGTCGTGTTGCTAGTTCCAGAGCCCTGAATTGTGCTGCATGGGTTAGCACTCTCTTCTCAAAGCATCAAGCTTCTGACTTCCTCCAGTCATGGTGTGACTTTTCGTCTGTTCTTCTTAGCCCTTTTCCATTCAAATGAATTCCGTTGTAGTTCTGTGTTGTGTTGGATTGGTTCAGTTTGTTGAGTCTGAGAGGAGCCAGGTTCTAACGCCACCGTTTACATCCCATCAACGCCAGCGACTGTGCCTCACAATAATGTGATACATAAGGCAAATTCATCTTTGGCCATAAAGTAGTGTTAAAAACGAATTATGTAACATACTGCCTGGTTAATGTTCCATAACGTCTATATGTACAATATGTGGAATTGCATTCCAGTCACTTTGCGATCTCGGCACTCCTGCAACATCTTTCTAATGTCGCCATGAGCTGATGTTGCTCTGCACCAGCCTCTTATGTATGCGTTATGCCTTGTGGCAGGGCTAAGAGCCGGCCCTGCTGCAGTGGAAACACAAACAACTTGTTCTCAATGGGCACCGGCTCCAATCCGAACTAGAAGCAGGGAAACGGGGTAACTTTATCAGCCCTGTGACTGCGTGTGGTGAACATGCAAGCGTCTGTTTTCACTCCACTGAGGAAACTGTAGAGCATTATCTCCAATCACACAGCAGAGGATAAACATTGAGCACTATATTTAGCCCAGGCTACACAAGCTAGCTCACTGGAACAGAGCCGCTGTTATTGGCTCGGAAGCTTCTCCACCAACACAGTCCTGATTAGAAGTGTGCACATGAAGAAACAGTTTTCACAGGTTGAGGACACAACCCCCTATAATAAGAAAACTGGAGTGCCACTTTAATAATGCCATTAGTTTAAAATGCTAGGGGTTGATTACCCGGGGTTCCCGGTCCAGCGCGTCACTGTGTCCTCCCCATCGTCCTCCAGCAGGTCGGCGAACGCAGCCTCCAGGTCCTCCAGCTGACGGACACGCTGATCCACACACTCATCCAGCTCCTCCTACACACACACACACACACACACACACACACACACACACACACACACACACACACACACACACACACACACACACACACACACACACACACACACACACACACACACACACACACACACACACACACACACACACACACACACACACACACACACACACACACACACACACACACACACACACACACACACACACACACACACACACACACACACACACACACACACACACACACACACACACACACACACACACACACACACACACACACACACACACACACACACACACACACACACACACACACACAGGTTTGGTGTAACTCTTAAAAGGGACCAAAATGAGCTTCAGAGAAAACAACGGTACCATGTACTCCATAGTAGGTATAGAAGCTCTAATAAGTATTAGCAATGTCAAAGATAACTGGGGAAAGTATCTCTTCAGCATGATGCCATCAATGGATTGGGAATTGATGCGCAAAAACATTTCTAAACCAACTAACCCAAACTAGTCGAAGGAATACACATGGAAGACTTTGGTTCAGTGAAATGACGCTCACTCAGTCGCTGACTCACCTCAGCAGCATGCGGGCGGGGTCCTTTGAAGCTGTAGAGCTCCTTCAGGATGCTGTACTCTTCCTACACACACACACACACACACACACACACACACACACACACACACACACACACACACACACACACACACACACACACACACACACACACACACACACACACACACACACACACACACACACACACACACACACACACACACACACACACACACACACACACACACACACACACACACACTTCGATTAAAAACGTTTTACATTCACACTACAAAAGATCCCTCTGTACATTCCCAACAGTAAATACAGAGTTAAATGCATGCAAGAGGGTCTTGAGCGGGTTTCTCTCAGAGATCTTGATGTTGTGTTAAGTGTTTTGTTTTTTTGTATTGTGTCTTAATATCTGTCATTGTTGATGTTGCAAATGGAGCTGCTGTGAGTCACATTTCAGACGTGATCTGACCATTAAAATAATACCGTATCTTATATGGACTCTGGCACATCCGCTGTACTTTAATTGGTCTTTTTTGTTTTATCTAAAAGTGAAACTGGTGAAAGACTGCATCTTTGCTTGTGTAAACAATTATTTGTCCATATTTGTTTTGATCATTAACTTGTATTAAAATCCTTCTATTATTCTGCCTGAATCTGCTGAATGAAAGGCAGCTTTTCCTTTCAATACAATCAAGTTTGATCCTAAATATCTTGGTCTCTTCTTTTCTAAGGTCACATTGTTCCATTTGGATAGAGGATTGTTTCTCTGAAAGCCCCACGGAGCCGTTTTGGAGACTTCCTGTCCAGCCCAGGCATCATTCCAAACTCTTTTTTCAAATTATTACTTCCTGTTTTTCAGGAAGGCGACATCTCTTATAGTTAAACAAAGTGTTTTCTATCAAGCACACATTGGTAGACGTTTGTTTATAAAAAACATCATTATGCTTTTTTGAAGATAAAAGCAATGAGTGAGTTAAGTGGGATGTACCTCTGTATACAAAGCAATGAGTGAGTTAAGTGGGATGTACCTCTGTACAAAGCAATGAGTGAGTTAAGTGGGATGTACCTCTGTATACAAAGCAATGAGTGAGTTAAGTGGGATGTACCTCTGTACAAAGCAATGAGTGAGTTAAGTGGGATGTAGCTCTGTGTACAAAGCAATGAGTGAGTTAAGTGGGATGTACCTCTGTATACAAAGCAATGAGTGAGTTAAGTGGGATGTACCTCTGTATACAAAGCAATGAGTGAGTTAAGTGGGATGTACCTCTGTACAAAGCAATGAGTGAGTTAAGTGGGATGTACCTCTGTGTACAAAGCAATGAGTGAGTTAAGTGGGATGTACCTCTGTGTACAAAGCAATGAGTGAGTTAAGTGGGATGTACCTCTGTGTGCAAAGCAATGAGTGAGTTAAGTGGGATGTACCTCTGTGTGCAAAGCAATGAGTGAGTTAAGTGGGATGTACCTCTGTGTGTAAAGCAATGAGTGAGTTAAGTGGGATGTACCTCTGTGTACAAAGCAATGAGTGAGTTAAGTGGGATGTACCTCTGTGTACAAAGCAATGAGTGAGTTAAGTGGGATGTACCTCTGTACAAAGCAATGAGTGAGTTAAGTGGGATGTACCTCTGTGTGCAAAGCAATGAGTGAGTTAAGTGGGATGTACCTCTGTACAAAGCAATGAGTGAGTTAAGTGGGATGTACCTCTGTGTACAAAGCAATGAGTGAGTTAAGTGGGATGTACCTCTGTGTGCAAAGCAATGAGTGAGTTAAGTGGGATGTAGCTCTGTGTGTAAAGCAATGAGTGAGTTAAGTGGGATGTACCTCTGTGTACAAAGCAATGAGTGAGTTAAGTGGGATGTACCTCTGTGTGTAAAGCAATGAGTGAGTTAAGTGGGATGTACCTCTGTGTACAAAGCAATGAGTGAGTTAAGTGGGATGTACCTCTGTGTGCAAAGCAATGAGTGAGTTAAGTGGGATGTACCTCTGTACAAAGCAATGAGTGAGTTAAGTGGGATGTACCTCTGTGTGCAAAGCAATGAGTGAGTTAAGTGGGATGTACCTCTGTACAAAGCAATGAGTGAGTTAAGTGGGATGTACCTCTGTGTGCAAAGCAATGAGTGAGTTAAGTGGGATGTACCTCTGTGTGCAAAGCAATGAGTGAGTTAAGTGGGATGTACCTCTGTGTGCAAAGCAATGAGTGAGTTAAGTGGGATGTACCTCTGTGTACAAAGCAATGAGTGAGTTAAGTGGGATGTACCTCTGTACAAAGCAATGAGTGAGTTAAGTGGGATGTACCTCTGTGTACAAAGCAATGAGTGAGTTAAGTGGGATGTACCTCTGTGTGCAAAGCAATGAGTGAGTTAAGTGGGATGTACCTCTGTGTACAAAGCAATGAGTGAGTTAAGTGGGATGTACCTCTGTACAAAGCAATGAGTGAGTTAAGTGGGATGTACCTCTGTGTGCAAAGCAATGAGTGAGTTAAGTGGGATGTACCTCTGTACAAAGCAATGAGTGAGTTAAGTGGGATGTACCTCTGTGTACAAAGCAATGAGTGAGTTAAGTGGGATGTACCTCTGTACAAAGCAATGAGTGAGTTAAGTGGGATGTACCTCTGTGTACAAAGCAATGAGTGAGTTAAGTGGGATGTACCTCTGTGTACAAAGCAATGAGTGAGTTAAGTGGGATGTACCTCTGTACAAAGCAATGAGTGAGTTAAGTGGGATGTACCTCTGTACAAAGCAATGAGTGAGTTAAGTGGGATGTACCTCTGTGTACAAAGCAATGAGTGAGTTAAGTGGGATGTACCTCTGTGTGTAAAGCAATGAGTGAGTTAAGTGGGATGTACCTGTGTGCAAAGCAATGAGTGAGTTAAGTGGGATGTACCTGTGTACAAAGCAATGAGTGAGTTAAGTGGGATGTACCTCTGTGTACAAAGCAATGAGTGAGTTAAGTGGGATGTACCTCTGTGTACAAAGCAATGAGTGAGTTAAGTGGGATGTACCTCTGTGTACAAAGCAATGAGTGAGTTAAGTGGGATGTACCTGTGTGCAAAGCAATGAGTGAGTTAAGTGGGATGTACCTGTGTGCAAAGCAATGAGTGAGTTAAGTGGGATGTCCCTCTGTGTACAAAGCAATGAGTGAGTTAAGTGGGATGTAGCTCTGTGTACAAAGCAATGAGTGAGTTAAGTGGGATGTACCTCTGTGTACAAAGCAATGAGTGAGTTAAGTGGGATGTACCTCTGTGTACAAAGCAATGAGTGAGTTAAGTGGGATGTACCTCTGTATACAAAGCAATGAGTGAGTTAAGTGGGATGTACCTCTGTGTGCAAAGCAATGAGTGAGTTAAGTGGGATGTACCTCTGTGTACAAAGCAATGAGTGAGTTAAGTGGGATGTACCTCTGTGTACAAAGCAATGAGTGAGTTAAGTGGGATGTACCTCTGTGTACAAAGCAATGAGTGAGTTAAGTGGGATGTACCTCTGTACAAAGCAATGAGTGAGTTAAGTGGGATGTACCTCTGTGTATAACTCCTTGAAGGGATTCTTACATGAGAAGAAATCCAAATCAATGTCCAGGATATACGGCTCTGTCTCACTTAGAAATGAAGATATTATCTTCACAACATAACTGGTGGATCCTTCCTCATCATCGTCATTGGAGCTCGACCTGCTGCTGCCCTCTGCAGGTCGCAGCGGGTCAGTACATGTGAGGGGGGGCTCCGAGCAGCTGGACCCCTCAGCCCTGCACTCTGTTCGGCCTCTCTTAGCACAACCTCTGTCTATGTCCTCTGCACTCTGCACTTCTGAAATGTCACAAGAACAAATGAAGAACAGGGTCAAATGGAAATATGACCCATCAGGAAATCTTCAAAGTGATTTAAAAAAAAAATCATTGGATATAGAGAAGGAGATAAAAAAAAATAGTAAATAATACATGTGTTAAAAACATTTGATTAAAAGAAAGGGAAACAATCACTCACATATTAACATTGTTGAATGATGACCGATACGTCTTGAATAAATCCGGTTAAGGCTTAAGGTTTCAGGGAACAATCTGTTTTTCAATGTTTGCAGATAACACTATACGGAGGAGAAGAACCCGCAAACTGATGCAGCATTCAAATATCCTATAAAGGAAAAGTGCTTTTTGAGTTAGAGCAAAATAAATGCTATTATTTAGTGTGCTCCCATTCTTAGAAGTAACCAGGTCATTTACAGCATGTGTATTTCACACCGAGGCCTGGGCGCCCTGGGGAGAGAGTGAAATCACCAAGTCAACCTTAAAGTGTGCTTTCAAAGCGAGGCAAATTACAACGAAGTGGCTGTGCTCTGAAAGGAGTCAATCACTTCAGTTCTGGAATTAGTGACCAACATTTCAGACGAACAAATCTAAAAAAGTAGCACCTTTGTAACCAGGCCCGCCTTAACCTGCCATCAGGCCCTGGGGCTGATAGTTTTTGTAGGCCCCCTATTTAAACAACAAATCAAAGTCATGTATAGCCTCGGCAGGCTCTGTGATCGCACTTCTCCACTCTGCTCCACGCGCACCTGGCCCTCTCCTCCAGATGAGTGACTATCGGGCCTCCCTCATGTATTTGTCCGGTTGCCGTTGGCTCCCCTCCACGTAGCAAGTCCTCGTCGTCCTCTCCATCTCCTCCAACAGATAATGTCCCTCCTGTCTGTTTTTCCTCTCCCGCTACTCCATCGCTATCAGAACCAGACGGCCTACTTGGCTCCGAGGCCCCGTGGCCGGCACCGCTGCCGCTCGGTACAGAACTCATCTGTCCTTCCTCCTCATCCTGGCCTACAGGTTTAAAATAACCTGTAAGCTTCGACATGTTTTGTAATAGCTGCTTGTCTCCAAACTCCTTTTCCCTCAACAATTTCCTTTTCCGAGCGCCACTCTCAAACTTTTTCTTCTCAAACTTTTTCTCCTAAACAACCTTCATCTGTCACTCAATCACTCGCAATTTGAATAAGTCACATGTGAAACATATTCTCATTCTGATTGGCTGTTAAGTGGTGCCCACGGACTGTTACGGAGTCATCTCTGGAATCCATCGATCTGATTGATTAGCGGAGCAAATGATCAAAATACTACGGAGGGAAGATATTTTCGTTTGGTTTACTGGTCTGGGGGAAGCTCGCGAGTGTGTGTGTGTGTGTGTGTGTGTGTATACGTGTGTGTGTTTGTGTATTTTTGCATTTGTGTGTATTGTGTTTGTTTCCCGGGGAAAACACTCTCGAGAAACACCGGCTGTTGTTATGCCTGCTGTGACGTCAAGTTACTCCGTTCTCCGCTTGTAATTATGCCGTTACAAGCTTCAACGTTGTATTTATCATCTGAATTTGCCAAACAAGTAAACAAGTTTAATATTCTGAAAGCCAAGACTTTGTTTATTTGAAAACAGATGAAAACAAACTGTAACGGACCCTGCCGTGTTATCTATGATTACTATACGCCTTACCTTCATAATGTCAGCCGGAGGGAGGAGGAGTGAGTGGCGAGTGAGAGCTGTCATCTTCCCTTTACAATCTTCAAAAATGTATTTATCGTGTGATTTTGGAAATAAAAGTTTCATATTCTGAAAGCCAAGACTTTGTTTATTTAAATGTTTTTAATAAAAAAAAAAAAAGATTAATTACATTTTTTATTTTTAAACTTTTTTATTGGCTCATGATAGGCCCCTGATCTCCGTAGGCCCCTGGGCTTCAGCCCAGGTCAGCCCGTGCATTAAGGCGGCCCTGTTTGTGCTGTTGGTTCGCTCTCCCTCCCTGGTGTTGGACTCTAGGCCTCAGACTGGCAGCTTGTGTAAATCATCGGTAAATTCATACACAAGATACAAAATCCTTATCGAAATGAATATATCAATGAGGCACCTCACATTTCTGTTTACATGTCTTCTAATGTTGCACTCAGTGTTAGACCTCACCCGTCTGTTTAACAGGATTGACTTTGACCACGTTCAGCCTCAGAGCTTTGGGGTTCTCCAGCTGCTTCTCAGAAACATACAGACCGTCACTGAGGAAGTAGTCGTCTGTGCTGGTCACCCTGCACAACAAGGAGAGAAACAGATACAAGAAGTGACGTTCATGACAAACCAAAGGGAAACATCTGATCTTAAAGCTCCTAGAAACATTTGTTACAGGCAAATCGTTTTTTTTGCTATTAGGGTTTCAGGGCTACAGAGTGAAATGACCCATAAGAACTGAAATGGCAGCCATGATGAGAGCTTTCAAATTCATTAAATGATAGGAAAGGAGCTTCAAGAGTACCTTTAGTGTCCCCTTAAGTGTCCCCTTTAGCTCAGGATACACTGGGGCATTGCTTTACAGAAGAGAGGAGAAAGTGACACACTATTTGTCCGTTCACAGAAACAACCGATGATGGCCGAGAAACGCAGATCATTTAAGTAACACTGCGTTATAAGTATTTTCTGTCATATTACATACATCTTGCTAAAGTGCTCATATGTTTCCAACTTTAAAGAAAAATATGCACAGTAGTAGATGTATTGCATAAAGTATTATTTATTCAAATAGTTTCATACAATCACACTAATTGAGATTCATTTAAATGAATATGATTAGGGCTGCAACAAACGACTAATTTGATAATCGATTAATATATCGATTAATGAAACGATTAATCGACTATTCGGACTATTATGCCTTGCACAATTTCTCAAGCGCTCTTATTTAGCAATCAACTTTTAGATTTAGCTTGAGGTTGTTTTAGGCATGTGGAAACTAACAATGAAGACAATAAAGATGAATACTTGATTCAAAAATACATACATTATTAAATTAACTAAACACATTGTGAACAAAATTAACATAGCTTTTTATTTAAATTAAATAATATTTAAATTAAATAAATAATATTTCAAAAGAAAACAAATGAAACAACAATGTTTTAACAAATCCTATAATGTGACTACATAATTGTAAACAGAATAGCTGAAACTTTAACAAAATGTTAAAGTTTATGTTTGCATAATTGAGTTAACTCTGTGTGTTGCTGCTAGCATACATAACACCTGACGTGGAAAAGTTACTCGTGGATGGGTTACAGAGCTGCTAGAAAGACAGTCGAAACCGGTGCATTCCTCCGCCTGAATGTGGTGCTAAATGTTTAGACACATTGCTCGTGTTACCTCCCTGACATGCTAAACTCTTATTGCACTCTTGGCAACGAGCATTGTCCACCTAGAGACGAGTAACATTTAACCACACCTTGGAGCGCGTTCTCTCCGCCATCCCCGCCGTGTGTTGCTGCATGTAGCAGCCGCGTGTGTCAGGGCTCGCAATTAACGATGTCCCGGGGACCATAAAAATTCCTACTGGGACACAAATCTATTTTGTCTGGGACTATTTCGGGACTGTGAAAAAGAAATTAAAAGTAAACTTCAAAATGGGTGTTATTTGCAAAGTCATTGGGCTGTCAAATCATAGAATGCATTCTACGTCATCCACTCTGCTGCTGACTGCTGCTAGACTCGCGCCAATGCAACGGTCAAGACAGTAAAAAGAAGAAAGAAATGCTGAGGTGGTTGAATAAACAGCCCCCTGATGCAAGCCCCAATTCTGCCGACTCCCAAAACGAAAACATCCCAAGTCCTGGTCATGATGCATCGTCTTGTGGTAAGTTAGTTGTCTTAAGTGTCAATGTTAGCTAGCGCTAACTAACGCTAGCAACGGAAGTGTCAAGTGTGCCTTACAATGCGTACAAACGTCCTAAAATGCGGTGTCATGTTCTTTTGAAGTTTGTGAAAATGATGTGAAATACATTTGATCAAAATAAGAGGTGTAGCCTATCATTTTTGTATTTTCTTTGTCAGCCAGTCAGTGACCAGGCTAGAATCTTTAGCTGCAAAAACGTAAGGCATTTAGCTAATCATTTAGCTTTTCATCTTTTTTTATTGTTTTAGTTTTTTTGGTCAAGAACGTCAGTCAGATTGGGTGACGATTAGCAAGGGGGTCGCAAGGTAATTTTAGTTTGTCAATCAACTCTGGTATGAGAATAATGTGTCATGTTAAGAGAGAGTAATGTTCCAGTTGTTTTTGTGCCGGGGGGGGGGGGGGGGGGGGGGTGAGTGAGAGCAAGATGATTGACATTCATGAATGAAGATAGAAGATCAATTTATATTCCTATAGTACTACTGACGACTTGTGAGGATAACTTGTAATTAGAGCTGAAAACAGATACATTTATTAAACTGTATTATGGAACTTCTGTTTTTTTATTATCATTCATACCACTTTTATTGCCAGATAGAGGGTTCCGATCATAAAACACAGAGACCATACAGCCATACCATATTGAATTGAAAAATACAAATCAGAATTCTTCAATGTTGACATGACAATGATAAATTAGTCTAGATATTGAGAAACAATCGAAAAACATGTCTTAAAACAACTCTCTTCCCTTCTACTCTCGGAGAGGCAACAGATCAGACTAATATTCATATGTTTAAAAGAATAAGTTTTTAAACTTACATGGTGAACCAGAGTCTATGGTGTGATGATTAAGTGACAAAAATTATATGTATTCTGCATAATTGGGGGGGGGCGACGATACAAATTAAAATTTGGGACACTGCTGGTTATATCCGGGACAATACAAAGTAGAATTCGGGACAGTTGTGGGACACTGAGGAAAAAAGTTAATTTCGAGCCCTGGCGTGTGTGTAAACTGCCCCGCCCCCTCGCACACAGACGGGAGAGAGAGATCTCGTCTCGATTGGAAAGGTCGAAAATACACCATAGACGAATTTGTCTTTTTGCATTTTAGAAACGAGTTGGCGACACTAAGACTGCGATATAATGTTTATGTAGCAATAATACATGACATATTTTTTAAATGTCTCCAGTACCGATAAAAAGACCGATAACGTTGGAGCTTAACGGCGCGTAAAACATACGTGATGACGTCACCAACGAATCGACGACTGAATTAGTTGGCAACTAATTTGGTCATCGATTTCAATCGATTAAGTCGATTAGTTGTTGCACCCCTAATATGAATAGAAGCAGGAAGCAACAATTGCCATGTTGCATTTGAATTCAAACCTCGGTACTGAAGATATACATGTTTCACTGTTGTCCACATTTATACAAGCCCAGCTGAAACAACACGATAAGAATGCATGGTTAAAGTATCTACATGTATTCCATCTATGGGCGACTGTGGTAGTGTTGTGGGTTAGGGTTGTCATAATGACGTCGCCCAGTGTATAGACCGTCTCTTTTCCAAAGTCCGCATACATTCTCTTTCACATCATTCTTTAACCCTTTACCCTAACCCTGAGCTTAATTCATCTGATTTAGAAGAAGACATTGGACGGGATTTTTTTGGGGAAATTCAACAGCAGCTTTCATAGCAGTGTGTGATGCGCTAACAGGTGCATGCTAACATGAGAGTGGGGGAGCTGACAAACAAGCCCAGTGTGCAACACAAGGGAAGCACCTGTGTGGGGGCTTTTACTAAAGATACATACTTCACAGCTGACAGAGGACTTTAATGAGGGTGTGTGTATTCCTACCTGATGGTGGTGGTGGAGGAGTCTCTTCCCACAGCCATCCTGTGCTCCCCCTCTGTGATCTGCTGGGCCCAGTATGGATGCAGCCAGGCCACACAGGACACATGGCCCGCATACACCATGGGCATGATCCAGTTCTCTATACTCAACTCACTGAGAAACATACACAGATAATAGAGGAGTCAACAAACGGGCATTTGTTGTCAACAGGCAACCTGAAATGATCTCTGGTGGCCCAAAATATAAATATATAGACTTTTTACTTTGACGCATTTTTGAGCACAGTGAACATGAACATAAGGGTAAACACAAAACATTTGAATATAGACATAATATTTGGATACATAAAAAAATGAAGTATGTGAATCTTTGAAATTCACATATATCTGTAAGTGTTGTGTTGTCAATGGCTTGTATCAGTACTGAGAGTGGGGCAATGGCAGGGGAGAGGAGCAACATGTGTTTGAGAGAGGAGGGAAGAGAGGGTGGACTATTGCAGGGTGGCCAACCAGTCAGAGGTTAAGAGCCACATTCTTTCTATGTTACTGCAAAGAGCCACATCAAACAGTTTTTTGTTTTCTGGAGACAAGATTTCAACTTTCATTCATTTTTGTGGCATTGGGATATATATGTTTTAAATCCTCTGGAGCAGAGAGAGGAGCTGTGGATTATTGTTATTGATTAGTGCATCAGTGTTTCTTAGGGTCAACAACACTAAACTCAACTTCAAATGAAAGCGTTTAGTTTATTTAATAAAAGAGCACATGTTCAATGTGAAAAGTGACAGTAGATATAGATTATTTGCAATTTGGTGCTATATTTATATATTTAAAAAAAAAATTATATATATTTTTTAAACACCTTGAATTTCAGGGGGGGGCGCGGGGCTCCGTTAGCGGGGCGCAGCGCCCCTCCAACACAATGGTAGGGGAAACACTGGATAGTGTTTAATCAACGATAGGTTCCCCCCCCCTCACAGGTGATTGGTTCACTGCATCGCAGGTATTATTGTGATTGGTTCTTGGGCCACATCAAAATTAGACGCGCTGTCATCCTCTCATACTGACACCTGACACCACACACACACACACACACACACACACACACACACACACACACACACACACACACACACACACACACGTAGGGAGAGCCGGGACGAAAGTAACACGGGACAAAAGTAACACGGGACGAAAGTAACGGAGCGATTTTATCCGAGCCCAAACAACTTTGACCGGCCAAATTACGTCAGAATGATCAGCATTCAATACTTAACAGACCTACTAAATATCAGGTGTAACTGTCAGGAGTAGTGTTGTCACGATACCAACATTTTGGTTTCGATACCAAGTCAAGAATTGCGATTCAGATTCTTTTTCGATACTTTTCTTAAAAAAAGGGAAACAGTCTTAAATGTAATTATTGTGCTTTATTTCACACCAGAACCATAACACAAACTTTTAAACAATGAGAACAATAAATAAAATAAATGACAAGATTTCCTATTAAATAAAATTAATACATTTCTTACAGACAGGCCTCGTGGTGTCCGTAGGCTGGCCCTCGCTGTCAGAGATATAGCTCAAATACTTCCATATTTCGCTTCTGGCGTCTTTTCTGTCAACAAGCCGAGGCGCAGCAGCAGCTGCACTCCCACTCGCAGCCATGCTTCTCGTTTTCTCACATGCTCTGGCAGCTAGCGCGTGCACGAGAGAGGGGAGGGACTTAGAGCGTGCTTGAGGCTGCGGCCACACGAGGACGAATTCGGTCGTTTGCGTTACTGTTTAGTGTCATATAGACCGTTCAGCCACACGAGGACGACCGAATACGGCACTAAACGACTGAGGAAACGATAACGGGTCCCAAGGTGGATAGAATGGCAAACGCAACTCTCTGGGGGGTCAAACGGCTCCGTGTGATTGCGCAATAGCCCCGCCTCTCCCCACCTCCGCTTACCCCGCGCCATTGCTGAAGTGTTTCGCCACCAACAACAACAACAATGGCGGATCGCAGAGTTGCTATCGTGCTCCGGACGCTATTGACCATGCTACAGTTGTTTGTGCAACATCTACAGCAATAATGATGAGGCAATAGCCCCGCCTCTCCCCACCTCTGCTGCTCACCCCCGCGTCAAAGTAAACTGCACCCTGAATTCAGATTATTTATCTTTCTCTACGTAAGCTCAATAAATAACAAAGAAGACCTTTGACCGGCACTTTTATCATTTTGTCCGGAAGATTTAAACTTTAATACACGTTGACTGGCGAAAAACTCTGCCCGGTTCCCTCGGCCCCCACCGCGGAGAATAAACAGAAGGGCAACCATGACAACCTTCTTCTTCGCTGCTTTTGTGGAGGAAGTTACAGCGCCACGTACAGGCTCCTCATATGTACTGCAGCTTCTCCAGCGGTTGGAGCTAAACGGAGCGGTCTCGTGTGGACAGACACTATCCGGATAACTATCGCGTGTGGACGGAAGCTTGTTTGCGATTGCGATTGCGTTTGCGTTAATCCTATGCGTTTAGCCGTTTTCGTCCTCGTGTGGCCACTGCAGGCACGGCTGCAGTGCAGGGAGTGGAAGCAGAGCACTGAACACACACGGCTCTTATTAAACAGCGCTTTCTCACCGGAGTACTTTCCCCCGTCATTCTTAAAGTACCGATACTAATGAAACGGAGGAATCGTAACGTTTTTAACGGCAGGGTATCGCGTACCTTTCAAGTATTGGTACACCGTGCAACACTAGTCAGGAGTCAGTGTCTCTCCCCCAAACTCACACATAGGCTATACAATTCGATATGAACTGAAGAGCCGCATGAAACTAGGCAAAGAGCCGCGGGTTGGCCACCCCTGGACTATTACATGCATTGTTTCTGTAAGTTATTATTCATAATAATTTGAAAGGCAACGTTAAAACATTCAGTTGATTATGCTTACTTTTATAAGCTGATACAGATGTTAAAAATAGTGCACAATAATTTGTATTTCTGCTTCCTCCAGAAAAACATATTTGTGCTCACCTGCTAAGCCCCCGCATGTACTTCTCCATGAACCATGTATTTTTTACCCCCAATATAAATCTTTTGCGAGTTTTCTGCTAGGTACCAGCAGAATAATTAACTTCATTGTACACCCAGAAAAAGATAACTTATTCTCCATTAACCCTTTGAGATAAGTAGCCAAGCAGATTGTTTTGGTTTTAGTACTCCAGAGCTTTGAATCTTGCCCCCTTGGGAACTTGAGGGTTGCCAGTTCAAGTCCCCAAACAGACCATTACGGGGTGTAGACCAGGGCTCTCAACTAACTTTTTTCCCCATCCTCCCGGAACCGTCCCGAAATACAATCCAAGCCGTCCCGAAATTAATGTGGATCGTCCCTTTTTTTTTTTTTTTTTTTCCTACATTATCATGAGTTAAAATAATTTAAAGTGACCTTTAACATAAATAAAACATCATACAAATCATTAGATGATAATTCATCAACCTTTTTATTTGAGTAAATCATTCAATCACATAAACAAAGGCCAAATATATTTAAACAAACACACAAACGAGAAAATTACTCTAATATTGAATCCAATCAAGTCCCATCCAATTATCAAAAAAATCCAACACTGTCCTGAAGACAGAACCCAGAGTAACCGCGAACCAGGATGAGAGTCTGTAACACAGTCAGGAGACCTTTACAAACTGCCCCGCCCCCTCGCACACAGACGGGACAGAGAGATCTCATCTGGATTGGAAAGCTCGAAAATACATCATAGACGCATGTTGTAGTCTTATTGCATATTAGAAACGGAGTTGGTGAAACTAAAACTGCGATATAATGTGTATGTAGCAATAATACATATGACATATATTTTTTAAATGTCTCCTGTACCGATAAAAAGTCTGATAACATCGGAGCTTAACGTTACCACTGTCTTTAATAATTCCGGCCCGGGGCCCGTTTAATACCGGGGCTCGGTACCCATCCCTACCTGGGGAGAGGCAGCATATTGCTAAGGACTAAATACGATGGAGGGTTATCTTCTCAGCCTTATTACTCATAGGGGATGAAGAGGAGTAAGTAAATAAAGAGGCCGGCGCTCCAGGGTCTGGTTCTGCTGTGCGTTTTTGTGATGTAACGGTAAAACATTTCAGAATTCCTCCACGGGATGCCATTGTCATTGTACATCACTCAACCCGCGAAATACACACACTCACTCAGTACATAGCTAGACCCAGAGCCATATTATATTAATCTGGCTAGACCATAGAGAGCGCGAATTTGCGGACCAGGAATTCGCGGGCACAGCCAGCTGGGCGGCTGGCTGACAGCCAGCGGCACAGCTGTAGCTACATGTGTGTGTATTTCGCGGGTTGCTAAATGTTTTGTGCGTGTGTGTTTATGTTGACAAGGAGGTTTAATAACTGTGTGCTACACAAAACGTGCAGTCGGTTTCATTTTCATCGCCGTTTGTAGTAGAGTTAGCAGGGTATTTTTATTTTAACTCTCGTCCCAAATTCGTCCCAAAATTATTTTGTATCCTCCCCGACACTATTTTTTTCAGCCCCGGGACGACGGGACGTCCTTAAGCTCGAGCCCTGGTGTAGACTGGTACTTTGAAAGATACACTGCTATAACAGTATACTAGTAGCCTGTATAATTGCTGCTCACTGCTCCAAGTACAAGGATGGGTTAAAAGCAGAGGCCAAATTGCTGTGTACGTAAAATAAAGAGGGTTTCTTTCGGAACCTCCATTTCCATTAAATATGATTTTTTAAAATGTATTTAAACAAACTAGCAAGACAGTCTGGGTGTCCGAATAATTCAAAGTAGATCAAGTAGATGCTGTATACAGCTTCAAAGGGAACTGTCCTCTGAAGAAAATAGTTCTAAATTGAGTAAAGCAAGCAACCCTTTAAAAAGGTGATAAGGCTCAACAATATCTCTCTCTATGATCCTTCCATCCATCTTCTCCCGCTTATCCGTGGTCGGGTCGCGGGGGTAGCAGCTCCAGCAGAGAGCCCGAAACGTTCCTTTCCCTGGCGACATCAACCAGCTCTGACTGGGGGATCCCAAGGCGCTCCCAGGCCAGCGAAGAGATATAATCCCTCCACCTGGTCCTAGGTCTACCCCTTGGTCTCTTCCCAGCTGGACGTGCCTGGAACACCTCCCTAGGGAGGCACCCAGGTGGCATCCTTACTAGGTGTCTCTCTATGATGTCCATCATAAACATATGCAGATGTAGGCTTTTTAACATGTCAGCGGTCAGTGTGAAAAATGAAATCAGTGCCACCACAGCCACAGCACAGCTAAGCTCATATTCAGATATTAAAAAGATGAATTCTGTTGAGTAAGGTCTTTTTGCAATTGTTTTCCCTCACCTGTTCTAAAGCCACAGCTTGGACAGATACCAGGCCTCGCTTCACACTCAAAGACTTTGTGTGTAAGAAACGTACCTGAAGAGTTTCTCCTTGTCAAAGACGGTGTCAGCTGACATGTTGACGGGGATGAGCAGATCAGGGTGGGAGTCTAGATGAACCATCTTTATGTTCTGCAGGGGGAGGTGTCTCGATGCAATGGCACGATAAATATGACGTACCACCTAGGACAGAACCAAGATAGAGTAAAATTAGCAATTTAAAGACATTTGACTCATTAAATGTCATGATAAAACTGACATCTCATCTAAGGTTGAAGATATTCAATAGAAGAACCAGCACAATCAAACATGCACTCTAGGAAGGGGGAACTCTGAAAACACAACAAGCTAATCTTGTTTGATTGACAGGCAAGTGTCAAGTGGCTGACAAATCAAAAAAGAGGGGTTGACAGATAAGGGACATTACTTTTAAAAATAGACTTTTGATCATAACTGAATCCATTATGTATGTGGTTCGATTAACCCTCCTCTCTTCAACTATCATTGTTTTTTTTACATTTGATTGCAACATCTATGTAGAAAATGAACGCCATTGCAAATGAATGGGTAACCCTAGATTATGTTTGTCCATCAGATAATAAACAACCAAATCAATAACATGTTAATTTTGGAAGACATTTTCAGTGTCTATTATTTGTATATTCAGGTATTCATGTCATTGTTTACAAGGGTGTTAAATACAATTTGGTGATGATGAATCGTTTTAGTGTTAATGTAAGAGCAGTTAAAACAGACCGTGAACACCAAAGTAAGGCTGGAGAAACCAACATGATTAGAGGGTTAAATCAAATGTATTACAGAGAGGTGGAGGTGTGTGTGTGTCTCAGTAGGCTGGTTTGTGTGTCTCAGTAGGCTGGTTTGTGTGTGTATGTATGTGTGTGTGTGTGAGGGGGCTGTCCCGAATACCATTTTTCGGGCTCCGGATATTCGGTAGTAATCAGCAGCGGATATTCGGCCCGCGCGCGGGGGGGGGCGTAGTAATCAACACGTTTATTCACGTCATTCTTTTTGTTATTCTACAGTATTGTTGTTTTATAGTTATTTGTTAATGTAAACAACCCAATTTGTGTTCTTTGAAATTGAAAAGGATATTGCATTGTGTTTGTTACTTTCATTGCAGTTGCATATGTCTTAAGTGTAATTTGGCGTGGCTTCCTATTTTGTATGGACATGCTTTTATTTTGAAGGAGAGTTAGAGCTGTTGACAGGAAGTTGTTGTTGCTATGGAAACAACGTGGCGGAGATTAACAGAGAAAAGTCATATCTACATATAAAGACGGAGAAAGTAAACGATAAAGTTTATGTTTAAATAATATTCGGATACAGCCCTAGTGTGTGTGTGTGTGTGTGTGTGTGTGTGTGTGTGTGTGTGTGTGTGTGTGTGTGTGTGTGTGTGTGTGTGTGTGTGTGTGTGTGTGTGTGTGTGTGTGTGTGTGTGTGTGTGTGTGTGTGTCTCAGTAGGTTGATATGTGAGCAGTGTTCAGGCTATATTTGGTACACACTGACTGCACAGGCTGCCAACAGGCTGCTTCTTAGCAGAGTCGGTTGAAAACAACACTGAAATGACTGTCACAAATACAACTAGAAAATGCATTTCCTGCTGAAAATGTGTGCGAATGCTGTAAACTGTGAACATTTGTGGCTGAATTTAGCTGAAAATGCAGAAAAAGCTGAATATGTTATTAGTTGAACGGTGTCTGTAGCTCATTTTAGCTACAAAAACCAAGTAAGTGCAGTGTTTCCCCTAGGATCGAGTCATAGCAGCGGTGCTAAGGCACCTGGGCCCAGCATAATGTGAGCGCGGAGCGCGTGGAATGTTTTAGTGTGCGCTTGCGAAGTGCGCCCCGCCAATTTGTTTCTATGTGTCTGCACAAGAAAGGCTCTTGAGGCCTAGTACCAGGGCCGGTTCTAGCCAATTTGCTGCCCTAGGTGAGATTTTATATGTAAAGAATAAATTAAAAATATATATATATATAATAATATAATATATACTATAATAATATATATATATAATGTCTACAAAAGACAAATACATTACAAAAACAGAAACTTATTGACATATGTAATATACGTTAAAATGGCTTCAATTGTATTCAGTATTGTATGAACATGTTTTTTTGTGAACATTTTAAAGTAAAATGCTTCAATCTGGTGCACACTGAGCACACAATTACTAGAGACCTGATCTAGGGAGTACAACTCTAAAACACCCATATGAAAACGATCGGTTTACATTTTAATAATCAATAAGTATGTGAACATAACCAATAAATGTAACTTATTTTATTTTTGTTGTTCATTTACATCTTATTTTACCTAGTTAACATTTCTTAATCTATGCATCTCTCCAACTTTAAACGATATTTTTGGTTTACTGTCCTATAGTATACATAGCTGCGCCGCCGCTATTTGTAGGGGAAACACTGAAGCGTGTTGCTGAACTTAGCGGAGAAATGCAGAAAAGTGAAATGATTTGAATCAAAATTGTTACAGCTCAAATGCATTGCAATCACTTTGTTGAAAACTTGAAAGTGAAATATTAAACTGGAAGAGTAGGAAAAATAATGATGGTTTAAAAAAGGTATAAAGAACAAAATGTATAGCCTCAATGTCCTGAAATAGTTGAATAAGTTAATAGTTGAATGGTTTATAGCTGAAAGTAGGCTGAAGGAATTAAATATTAAATGTAAGTAGTAGTGAATGAATGTGTATTAAGAAGAGAAAATAAAGTAAAAACGCTTTGAAAAGCATCAGAATATTTTAAACTTCAAACTTTTGAAATAAAATCAAACGTCACCAATAATGTATAAAATATGTGGAACATGTTGAAGTCAGTATGAAGTCTCCATCAGACAGAAAATAATAGGCTGAGTCTGAGACAGTCTGTTAAAGTCCAGACTGTTTGTTTGTGTTTGAGGTGACAACGTTATGAAACACCTGTGTACGTGAGCCCAGAGATCAAAGGTTTCCATGGAGATGTGCTGTGAAAGGAGAGCATTTCCATTGTTCTGAATGAGAAATAAACCTCTTACATTTCTAACTATAGTTTAAAAACGGTAGCTACTTTTGTTAAAATGTCAACGCGTGAAGCATGTCCAGGACCCTGAGCGTCTGAAGTGTGCTTTTTGTGCACTTCCGGGTCAATAATGTGGAATTTCTGGCTGATTTACTAAAGGTGAGCAGCTGCTGCTCTGAGGACAGATCAGGCTGAATTTACAATGGCTCTTAATGGAGACATGTTGAAAGTGTTTGTCACTTCATGCCCTCAGGAGGAATGTTGCTTAATTTTTTTTTCTCAACGTAAGAGAGGTTTTCCTACAATTCAAGCATAACATTATGTCCCAGGGGTGTAGGGTTTGGGAATTATGGCAGTTTAAAAAAAAAAAAGTAAGGCGAGCTCTCCTCCACTCTAGCTGTGACATCACGCATTCTAACCCCCTGATCCCACCAGAAGCGTCTGCGCTGCGCCGCGACCTCCTCCTGCGACCTCCTCCTGCATCATAACCCACCAGGCGCATTTCAAAACGTTGCGGAAGCGGAGCGTTGTGTGTGCAGCCTCGCAGTTGTTGTTGATTTTGGAATATTTCCTGGACATTTGTACTTCTACAAGTAGTAGGCTACGTAGTTAAATGGTTTATGTTTGTGTCTGTTTAAATCGTGTTTATTGTTGTTATTTCCTATTTTGTTGTGTTGTAGACTACAGACACAGTTAATAATAATTGTAATATGCCAGTTATAAACGACATGAATCAAAGATGTGTTGCTGTATTTTAGTGGTAAAAAAATATGCATTCATCATCATAATTATTCTATATATATATATATATATATATATAATTTACAGTGCCTGTAAACCGGAGGAGAACGCTGGCATGTATTCTCCTACTTGAAAGACGGTGGTGGGGGGGAGGAGAAGGAGCCGGTTTTGGGTGCACCCCCTCAACCAGCAAAGCAGACAACAAAGTGATTTTCATCACTTCCTGCCTGCGCCGCGTCAAAAATAGGATTCATCCTATATTTTAGAAATTCCTTGTGGCGAGGAGCTTCTGGGACGCTTCGAGCCGCGGCGCAGCGGGTCTGGTGGAATAGCACCCATTGACTAGAGCGGCCGCGATCGCTAAAAACGCCGCAGCCGCAGCGCAGACGCTCCTGGTGGGATTAGGGGGTAAGCCTTAGCGAGCTGCGCAGTATACACACTAATGTTAAAATCTGAAGAAGGCTTCTTTACCAAACTCCAAATTAAGTTAAATATCTCATAAAGTGTAAAAGATATCAAAAATCTGAAAAAGATTTTAATAGCTGAATCTCTTGTGATCATTTTAAAGTTGGAATGAAAACTCTAGCTCAAAGTATGTGGAAGGAGTAGCATTTGGTGCAAGGTGTAGGTAAAAGAGGATTTGAAGGTTCCTCCCATTGAGTTACATTTTTTTTTTAAAAAGAGATTTTTAAAATAACTTATTTTTTTTAAATATTTTTTAAAATAACTTATTTGTTTACTGTTGCACAGCATTCACACTAAATCAGTGTGAAGTAGGGCTGTACCCGAATATCCGTTCATTGGAGTACTATTCTTTCACACACAGTGACGTCACGAGCTACCCACAATGCAACGCGCGCCATATATATAAATACGCCATTTTCCTGGAGGTGCAAATATCCTGGAGGTGCAAATATAAACAGCTAGCTAACGTAGCCAGGCAGAGCGCACTAGGTTTTTTTTTCTGAATTAACGACGAAGAAATCGCTGCATGTCTTCGGATTACATCTCTGGACTTGAGGGGTGTGCTCTAGGTCGTTACCAGCGTAAACTAGAGCTGTGTGGGTTGTCGGATTGCCCTTACAGACTGCCTGCAGATGTATGGAAAAACGACCCTCGAAAGTGGCCTTCGTCAATTTTGGCTGCATCTACGTCTAATTTCTGGAAACACCAGGTGAATACCCCACTTGTCACAATAATATTATCATGCCATTGCATATATGTGGTATTTTAGAGTTGACTAGATATTGATTAAGGCAATAGACTATGATATTCTGCTTGCACCTCGCGTGAAATGGCGGATACCGGTAGTACGGTGTCGCCCTCGGTCCAATACCCGTGTGTGTGTGAAAGAATTCGGGTTTCAATTTCGTTATTCGTTTTTTATTTATTGAAATCTCCAATATCAACGTAAGAGCTTGTGCCTCTTCGGGGGTGCTAACACTTAACCATAAACGTTATCGTTTGCTTTCTCCGTCTTTATATGTAGATGACTTTTTCTCCATTAATCTCCGTCACGTTGTTTCCGTAGCAACAACAACTGCGCTAACAGTCCTTCAAAAATAAAAGCATGTCCATACAAAATAGAAAGCCAAGCCAAATTACACTTAAGACATATACAACTGCAACGAAAGTAACACACAATACAATATCCTTTTCAATTTCAAAGAACACAAATTGGATTATATACATTAATAAATAACTATAAAACAACAATACTGTAGAATAACAAAAAGAATGCCGTGAATAAACCGAAATACACGTGTGTGTGTCGTCGTCGTCGTCGTCGTCGTCGTCGTCGTCGTCGTCTCCCCTCCACAAGCACTGAACGAATATTCGCTGCTGATTACTACCGAATATCCGGAGCCCGAAAAATGGTATTCGGGACAGCCCTCGTGTGAAGATTGCCAATTTGAAGGCAAACCACACAGAAAACACACATGTGAATACATTTTTACAAAATCTTAATTAAGTAAAATTACAAAAGTATTGGCATCAAAATATACTTAAAGTACCAAAAGTAAAAGTACTCGATGCATTAATCACAGCTAGGTACAGGTGGAGCTAATTGTATTACTGTATACTACTAGTGAATATCTTAACCTATAATTATATATCATAGTTTATGTATTACTTTATTTATGTGTTGACTTATAATCTGGATATGTAAAGTTAGAAGTAACTGATGTTGTTAGATTGATGTAGTAAAAATAGTAAAAAGTCCAATATTGATTTCCAAAATGTAATTTAGTGGAAATATAAAGTAGCATGGAATGGAAATACTCAAGTAAAAGTACCCCCAAATCATACATAAGTAATACTTGAGTAAATGTACATCACATTACACCACTGGCTGTCACTAATAAACCAATAAGTGGTGAATTAGGCAATTACAGCTAGCTAACGTTAGCAACACACATTATATAATGTTGCGGAGTTCTCCAGAGACCCCTCAGTGTGTCAGTATAAAGGGCCGGCTTACATCGTGGTGGTCCTCCACCACCCACACCGGCAGTTCCGTGTAGAGCCTCTTCAGCGGGAATCGGCTCATCTTCTCCGCTCCGTCAGATAACGAGCTGTTAGCTCACTGACCGCACGTTCTCACACACCCTCCCACGCGCACAGTCTGAGCACGTTCCTTCAGACAGAAACAGCTGAAGCATTCACTCGTGCTGTTAATACATCCACGAGCCTTTTAAACTGGCTGTCACTACCCGATCTGCAGCTCTACCCGATCTGCAGTGCGCATGTGCAAGATGGTCCGCCATATTGGACAAATCCGGACGGCAACCCAAGTAGGACAACATTGACACAGTGGCTTTTGGCAAAGCTCAAAAATATAACGAGAGAGAGATGAGTTGTTGTTGTTATTACAACGTGACTTCACTATTATTTAACAACTCTTTTTATTGGGTTCTTTTATTTGGGGTTAAGTACATTGTCAGAATAAGTGAGAAATGGATTTAACTTCTGTTAGACAGCTATCATACTGAATACATATTTACTGTGAATGTGTGCAAAAATGTCTGGCATATAGCCAACCTGATCTCACCAGAATGCGTGACTCCACCACGACTCCTTAACACTGCATTGCGTGGTGGACTCACGAACTTTGTTACATTTGCGTGTCTGCACCACGCAAACAACCCCAATGTAAAGTGAATGAGGCTCTTTTGTCGTGGTGCACACACGCATTTCTACAACGTCCTGCAGGGAGCTTTTATTCTATAAAACGTTTTTAAAATATACTTTATAGCTTGTAGTAACTCACGGGAGGCTTCTTTTATTTTATTTGTATTCATAATCATTTTTATTTTTCGTCAGAATGTATTATGGTGCATTATTTACGATTTTTTGTTGTCAAAAAACAGTGCATTGTGTGTAATACAACTGGGATTTTTATTAAATTAGTTAGTTTTTAAGGAAGGCCAGAGCTTCAGCTGTGTCCAATAGATTGTTCCCTTTAGTTAACGTTTTTTAAAAGAACATTATATTCCTATTTGATCATGTCCCCTTTATTGTATTACGGAGAGCAATGTGAGCATCCATTCCCATTGGATAACGGAGGATTTTACACCCGGAAGTAAGTATTCCCCTTACTGTCGATTAATTTTACAGTGCTATCTGCACTACTCATCAACTCAAAAACACCAGATTATCCTAGTTGATTACACAACATTGATTGGTTTAAATTGTGTACAATGCTTTTGTATTTTTCCCCTTTGATTCGGAGAAACAAATATGTGTTCAGTTTAGGATGGCCGAAGACACTACACTACCCAGAATCCTCAGCTATCGTTTGGGACTCCACCATGTGCTTTGCTTGACAAACCCCGTTATTTGTCCTCAACCTCTGTGATTGGATGTTGGAGTGGCAGTGCGCGAAGTGTACGCTGAGCGACAAATAGCATTTTGAAATGGAATGAAACCCATCGACGCCACACTATTCAAAACAGGAATCGAACGTCTTCTTTAAGGTTAACCTGGTATTTTTACTCCACTACATTTATTTTAGTTACTTTACAGATTCTGATTAATGATGTGAAATATAAACAACCCTTAAAGCAGACTTTAGTTACACCTGAGTAAAATTCAGGGAAGGTGATTGTCAAGTGCCAACAATCAGGAGAGATATTTGATTGGAGGACTGGCTTATCTAAAGCCAGTTGAGTAGCACTTGAAATGTTTGGCTCTATGAAACCTGATGTACTTATATGATTCTGTTTTCTTCAAGCTTGTATTTTGTTGGTCGAACGCACTTATTGTAAGTCGCTTTGGATAAAAGCGTCAGCTAAATACAATGTAATGTAATGTAATGATTGTTGGTGCTTGAGAAGACTAAATATTTATCTGCAGATCCCTATAAAGTATATACATTACTCGTTATTCTCTACAAATTAATTAGTTAATTAAAAACTGTATATAATTGCTATTTTGGACATCCCTTTTCAAGATTTCAATATTACTCTAAACGTGTAATAACGTGCTTTAACCAGTAGGTGGTTTGGGTTAAAAAGCTGTCAAGTTTACAATGTTAACAAAATAAAATATACTGCTGTTTCTGGTTTAGTTTACGACGGATATATTTAGTTATTGTTTTGATATTTGTAACACAAAAGCGATGGAAAAACCCCACAGCAACACAGAAAAGATAGTCTTAACATGAGTAGTTAATAAAAAACAATAATATCAAACAAATTATTACTACTAACTTTATTGTGAAATTAAAACAGAACGGTAAAAGAATAGTTTCCGGTCTATTTTGAGGGCAGATCTCTGTAGATAAAGAAAGAACTACGACAGATGTGTACTATTTACAATGCATTCATGTGATGACTTTCAAAGAGTAAAGCAAGCACTGCTGAATAAAGTATGATTTATCTTTTACGAAACGTTTTTTTTCATATGGAATGCAGTTGGAGGTCAACCAATCACAGAGCTTGAGGCAACGCGGAACAATAGCTGAGGATTCTGGGTCGTGTAGTGTCTTCGGCCATCCTAAACTGAACAAATCTTTGTTTCTCCGAATCGAAGGGGAAAATTACAAAAGTATTGTACACAACTTAAACCAATCAATGTTGTGTAATCAACAAGGATAATCTGGTGTTTTTGAGTTGATGAGTAGTGCAGATATCACTGTAAAATCAATCGACAGTAAGGATAATACTTACTTCCGGGGTAAAATTCTCCGTTATCCAATGGGAATGGATGCTCACATTGCTCTCCGTAATACAATAAAGGGGACATGATCAAATAGGAATATAATGTTCTTTTAAAAAACGTTAACTAAAGGGAACAATCTATTTGGCACAGCTGAAGCTCTGGCCTTCCTTAAAAAGTAAAAAAAGTAAACTAATTTAATAAAAATCCCAGTTGTATTACACACAATGCACTGTTTTTTTAGAACAAAAAATCGTAACTAATGCAACATAATACATTCTGACGAAAAATAAAAATTATTATGAATACAAATAAAATAAAAGAAGCCTCCCGTGAGTTACTACAAGCTATAAAGTAGATTTTAAAAACGTTTTATAGAATAAAAACTCACTGCGGGACGTTGTAGAAATGCGTGTGTGCACCACGACAAAGGAGCCTCATTCACTTTACATTGGGCTTGTTTGCGTGGTGCCGACACGCAAATGTAACAAAGTTCGTGAGTCCACCACGCATTGTGGTGTTAAGGAGTCGTGGTGGAGTCACGCATTCTGGTGAGATCAGGTTGCATATAGCTGTCTAACAGAAGTTAAATCTATTTCTCACTTATTCTGGCAATGTACTTCACCCCAAATAAAAGAACCCAATAAAAAGAGTTGTTAAATAATAGTGAAGTCACGTTGTAATAACAATAACTCATCTCTCTCTCGAGTTTTCCTTTTGAGCTTTGCCAAAAGCCACTGTGTCAAGTGTCCTACTTGGGTTGCCGTCCGGAGTTGTCCAATATGGCGGACCATCTCGCACATGTGCACTGCAGATCGGGCAGAGCTGCAGATCGGGGGCCCTTCTCACTTCGGTTAAATTGATTCCTTGCGTCCCTCACTTGTGTCGTTTCCCTAGTCCCTCCCACGAGGGAAGCATGGAGAGACGCAAGGAAACCACGAGAAGCAGGGAAATGAGTTTTAAGAGCAATGGGACGTCCTTTCTTCCGGAGCGTCACGTGAAGCGACGTCCGTTTGTGATGACGCTTGGGGATTTTATTCAAGCAACAAAATGACTAAGGGTGCATCTGAGATTAGAGAGGGTGCAGTGGTAAAGTGCTATTTTTATAAGTGGGGAGTGTACCTAACACCCTCTATGGGGGTCCTCACATCCTCTGGGGGGGGGGGTCTGGGGGCATGCTCCCCCGGGAAGATTTTTTTTTAAATATTGAAGTTAAAACCATCAATCTGGTGCACTTTGAGAGCAACATTAAGAGATCTATGGATCAATGTGCTCTTTGCTTGATTATGCCTTCCCAGTCCCTTATCACATAGCCTATAAGAGCATGGCGCCAGTTGTTGTAGCCAGTTGTGGTGAAGGCATCTGACTTACTTGAACCGAAATGTCTACATGCATAGCAGAAGATGGCATCTTTTTTACATGAATATTCCAGCCAATCTCTGTTTTGAAACCATGATCTGCAAAATGAGCGCCTCACCCCACTGTACAGGCGAGTTGGGAACTTTTTTAAATATACCTGGGCAGGCTCTGTTTTGCAGAGGTCCTCTGGCATTTGCGGGCCGCCGAGGGGTGGCAGTGTTTGGGGTAACGAAGACGGCTGTGGCTGCTCCGCCTCTGTGGGCGAGGCGGGCAAAGCCGTCGAGTCGGGCAGGAGGACGTTAGTGTCCACGACAGTAACGTAATGTCCCCATGATCTGAACTGTTATTACTTGCAGTAGATGCAGTGTATGCTGGCGATAAGGGCTGGTTGTTTTAACCATTTTCTGATCCATCATTGACTGCTGTGTAAGCACCTTGCAGATGATGAATGTGCAGCGGCACAGGTCACGCGCACCTGACATAACGTTACTTACCGTTTAAATTGACCAAATAAATGCAGCAGACAATGCTATTCAACCACAATTACAATTTATTTTATTTCAACTATATTCTTCTTCTTCTTCTTCTTCTTCTTCTTCTTCTTCTTCTTCTTCTTCTTCTTCTTCTTCTTCTTCTTCTTCTTCTTCTTCTTCTTCTTATTACTACTATTGTTAGTAATAGTAGGCAAAATGTAATATTTTTCACTTTTCATTTTTTTTGTTTTTACTTTTCATTTTTCAAATGAGGGTGCATAACGACTCAACTGAGGGTGCAATGCACCCTTATGCACCCCCGTAGAACCGGGCCTGCACATGAATCTCCCGCCCCCGACATACAATGCAAAAACCCCCGGGGATTTTATGGGAACAATATATATATAAACTCCCCAAACAGGCGAAAACCTACCAGTTTCACCCACTGTCTCTGCCACCTCCCTCCATGCCTGGTTCCTCCGGTTTGTATCCCGGTAGGTGAAGAGGGTCTGGTCCAACCCAGTCTCACGGCATTTCGTGTTCACCAACACGATTTTTAATCTATTGATTCGTGTTCACCAACACGATTTGCCCCTTTTTTTCGTGTTGCACAGCATGATTTTAAAAGCAATGTATTTCTACTGCCTGCAGCACGTATTTTTCTCCGGTCGGGTCGTGGAAGACCGGAAGCTGTGTGGTTCATAAAAACATGTTCTTACTCAATATCAAGCCACAATTATTGCTTTTATTTTAAATCGTATAATTTCGGACTTTTGTTGCCATCTGTGAGGAAAATAAATGGGGCTCAGAGCCTCAGGATACTGAAATCTGTATTTTTAAATATTTTTTCCTTCTAATTTTATTATTCTTTTCAAAATAACACACTGTTATTTACTCACCAATAACACACAATTATCCTTGCTTTTATTTATTGGTTTAATTCCATAATCTCGGGCTTTTTTGGTGTCCGTCAGGAACTGAATTTCAAAATAAAAATAACCGGAAACAGACGTAGGCCTATAAGGGACATTTCGAGCATCATTGCGATTGTCAACATTTCTGAGTTTAGGATGGCCGAAGACACTACACTACCCATAATCCCCAGCTATCGTTTAGGACTACAGTCCCGTAAGCAGTGTTGAGAAAGTTCACTTTCTACATGAACTAGTTCAGTTCACAGTTCACACATTTTAAAATGAACTAGTTCAGTTCATAGTTCATAATTCAAAATTTTGAACTAAAGTTCATGGTTTCAAAAACGAACTAATTTATAGTTTATAGTTATTTTTTCAATACGTTGCTGCGAGCTATTATTTGTCTCCTGTACGATGTTAATGGGATTTGGGTGGTAGTGGATCTGTTTTGGCTCTCTTTTTTATTTGCCACTCGCACATACCGTGAAAGGCTAGTCGTGTGCTTATTCTCAATGTGCCGTTTAAGGTTTGTTGTCGACGTCGTCGATGTACGGACTTGCTTTTTCAAACTGGGCGGACACAGTTTACAGGCAAACGTTTGATTTTTTCCGTCTGAGTCAGTAGGCTACTGACTTTAACGTACAACTCTTTTAAATGCTCATACGCCGACGCCGTAGAGTCTCACTCTGAGCGAGTGCTGCTGCAGCTGCTCTCGGCTTCGTCCATACTAATTCATTCATGCATTCAATGTTCGCCGGTTCCGCGGTTCCACATTGTTTGTTGTGAGGAGTCTGATATATTTAGTATATTTATATTTTAGTGCGACAGCCAGGGGTGACAGGCGTGTACGCGTCACAGGCAGCTTGCTGTTGCCAGATTGGGTGGTTTTCCGCATTATTTAGAAGCCTGTTCACGGTGTGTTTTAACTGGGTTTTCGGCTGAATGGCATATGAAATCTGGCACACTTTTGAACGCCGTTATAATACAGTGCTGAGAATGAACGCACTTTTGAACGCCGTTATACAGTGCTGAGAATGAACGCGTTCTCAATTACGTTCATCTAGCGGAAATACAGTATGTTCAGTTCACGTTCGACCAAAATATGAACGCGTTCATGAACGATCGTTCATTGAACGCGTTCAGGTACATCACTGCCCGTAAGGTTACGCAGAGCGTCAAACAGCTGTGTGAAATGGAACGAAACCACGCCAGTCTATCCAAAACTGGAATCGAACACCCCTCCCAGAACTACACATGCTGGCTATTGTGCTTCGCAAAATGTTCTATGGGACGTCTCTACTGAACGTATTCGTTTTTCCCACAATTAGAAGTTGCCAGTATTAAACACATTGGTGTATTAAACACATTGGTGTTATCAAATGTAAAACATATAATTAATAAATGGGTGAAAATCGCTTGTGTCCATAATGCGCAGCATTAATATATACCCACATGACAACTCATTGCTACTTTGTAATTCTACTCCACAATTCAGAGGTTAACCTGGTATTTTTACTCCACTGCATTTATTTGAGTTACTTTGCAGATTCTGATTAATGATGTGACATATAAACAACCCTTAAATCAGACTTTAGTTACACCTGAGTAAAATTCAGGGAAGGTGATTGTCAAGTGCCAACAATCAGGAGAGATGTTTGATAGTTGGTGCTTGAGAAGACTAAACATGTATCTGCAATTGACATGAATGGAAACAAGTAATAAAGTATATTCATTGCTCGTTATTCTCTACTAATAGTTAATTAAAGACTGTATATTATGGCTATTTTGTCACAGCCGGTTCCTCAACTGTGCATTACAAGACATCTATCAATATGTGTGTACCTCCACCATTAAACTGTCATATTCTGCACATTTCTTATTCTATCTACATACATAAGAGTATAATTCACATGTATAATATCAGTTCAAATAAGTGCTTCAACATAGTTAACATTGCAGGAAAGCAATATAGTAGACGTTAAGTACTTTGTTTGTTTGTACCTTAATCTGTTATTTAATGTTTAAATAAAGGTTAATTCGTTTTTCTGTTTTGCACCTCCTCCTATTAATATCTTTGTACATCCTGCACTAAACTGTTTTATTGTAGAGATCACTTATAGTATCTTCTTGATTTTTTATATTTTATATTTCTATATTTATACTTTCCCCCTATGAAAGTATGTACTCTTAATATTTTTTTAATCAAATATAACACATAAAAACAATAATTCAATAACGTGCTTTAACCACTAGGAGGTGTACACAAGGTACACACAGCCATAATAACTTTGTATTATTAGTGTGTATGTACAACATCTGAAGATGTATAGTTTCATGCATGCTTTCACATAATTTTACAGCATATTGCTATACTATTTCAGACTCAGTATTTACATTCTTACATTCAAAGAAAATCAGTAATATCTTTAAAAACTACAGTCCTTTTATATCAGCTGTGCACCGTTATGGTGTAAATATAACCTATCTATGAATTAGATCAAATGTAAAAGAGAGCCGAATTAGTGTTGATACTGCAAGGAGACGTATTGTGTGAAGAGAAATTGAAGATGTTGTTTAATTGTTGATATATTTATGATCCACGTCAAGTATTCAGTTTCGGCGGCATTTCTTCCAGTTTTTCCAAAGGTCTTCTCATCAGGGCTCTCTAAATAAAGAACTACGGCAGATCTGTAATATGTAATGCAGCCGAACCGTGTATTACAATGCCGTTATGTGATGACTTTCAAAGAGAAAAGCAAGAACACTCGGAATTAAGTATTATTTTATTCTTTTAAAATGTTTTCCGGATTTCATATAATATAAACACCAAATCCCAGCATGCATTGCGGCTAACACATCCAATCAGCGAGCTTAAAACCATAGCTGAGGATCTTGGGTAATCGCTCGAAATGCCCACGTCTGTTTCCGGTTATATTTATTTTGAAATTCAGTTCCTGACGGACGCCAAAAAAGCCCGAGATTATGGAATTAAACCAATAAATAAAAGCAAGGATAATTGTGTGTTATTGGTGAGTAAATAACAGTGTGTTATTTTGAAAAGAATAACAAATTAGAAGGAAAAACAGATTTAAAAAATACAGATTTCAGTATCCTGAGGCTCTGAGCCCCATTTATTTTCCTCACAGACGGTAACAAAAGTCAGAAATTATACGATTTAAAATAAAAGCAATAACTGTGGCTTGATATCGAGTAAGAACATGGTTTTATGAACCACACAGCTTCCGGTCTTCCACGACCCGACCGGAGAAAAATACGTGCTTCAGCCTGCAGGCACGAAACACATTACCAGTAGAAATACATTGCTTTTAAAATCGTGCTGTGCAACACGAAAAAAAGGGGCAAATCGTGTTGGTGAACACGAATCAATAGATTAAAAATCGTGTTGGTGAACACGAAATGCCGTGAGACTGGGTTGTCTGGTCATACAAAACCGGGTGATTTGCTACGGCGATAGTTAGTTTCTCCTCCAACTTTTTTTGAAATATAGAAATGAACGGCGGGATATCTCTCCCAGCTTAGACGCGGTTTGATTGGCTACGGCTTGAGCTGTCAGATCTTCCGAAACGGGATTTGATTGGCTGGCGCTGGCTACTCCGGCGTCTCCGGCGTCAGAAGTTGAACGGACCGTCCACACAGCGGCGTGCGTTGACGCTTGGCGGTGGGCGTGTCTGAAGCTTGGGGAGTCAACGTGACCAACAACCAATCACATGAATCTCCCGCCCCGACATGGCAAAAAAGGAAAAGCCCGGTTCTTCTCCACTATTGCCAAAATGGATGCCGGTTTTGTAGCAAGGGTAGCATGGGCAAGTGTAGTAGCAAGGATGGCTTTAGTGTATGCAATGTCTCGCAGGAGGCCATGTAGTGTGCGTCGCTTTTTCTAACGCAAGGGGGGGGGCCTTAGAGTCCATTTTCAACGCAAGGGGAGGGCCCTTAGCGTCCATTTTCAGCTTTCCGGGATGTCCATATGCTTCTATGGACGCTCATGGAAGCACGGCATTCGTTTGTGTCGACTGCCCTTAAAGGCAATGAGAGCGTCCATTCTCATTGGATAACGGAGAATTGTACACCCGGAAGTGAGTATTCCCCTTAGGCCTACTGTCGATTGATTTTACAGTGATATCTGCACTATACTCATCGACTAAAAAACACCAGATTATCCTTGTTAATTACACAACATTGATTGGTTTAAATTGTGTGCAATGCTTTTGTATTTTTCCCCTTCGATTCGGAGAAACAAATCTTTTTTCGGAGTAAAGGATGGCAGAAGACACTACACTACCCAGAATCCCCAGCTATCGTTTGGACTTCACCATGTGCTCTGTTTGACAAACCCCGTGATAGTCCTCAAGCTCTGTGATTGGAGAGTGTGCTCCGAGGGTTACCGAGCCTCGAACAGCACTTGAAATGGGATGGAACCACGGCAGACTGTCCAAAACTGGATTAGAACGTGTCCACCGCGTCCCCCCCTCCCCCACCCCGTCCCCAGAACCACACATGCTGGCTATTCTGTTTCGCAACATGTTCTCTATGGCACGTCTCTACTGGGAGTTGTAGTTTTAAAAGACGTTTTCGTATTTCCCATAATAAGAAGTTGCCAGTATTAAACTGTGTACATCCCTGGAGGTTTAGGGGATAGGAAACACTCACATTTAAAACATATAATTAATAAATGGGTGAAAATTGCTCGTGCCCATAATTGGCAGCATTAATATATATACACACATGCCAGCTAATGTCAGAACAGAAGAGCTTTATTTAACAGCTGGTCTTATGTTTATGACCCCTCCTCTTGTTCATTGATAACATTACATTAATTGATAAGCCTGAAACATGCACTTGTCTAGGTTCAGAGGCACATTTTGCAAATATGGCAGTAGCCATCGATCAGCTTAAGATAAGATATACTTTATTGATCCCAAGTTGGAACATTTGCGTTACATCAGCATGTGTAACAGTTAAATATGCAGTTGTGTTTATTTGTAAATCATTTAGTATAATCACACAAATTCTGTGTTTTATATTTAACAATTCTGTGTTCTTTATTTATTGATTGTTCAATACCTGACAAGGCCGGAGATGAAATATCTACATACATCTTATAAGAGTATAATACATTATGTATAATATCAGTTAAAATAAGTGTTTCAACATAGTTAACATTGCTGGAGGTATGCACACATATTGATAGATGTCTTGTAATGCACTGTTGAGGAACCTGCGACCCAAGTTTTTCATTCAGTGCAGAACTACACCATAGTTGTGTAGGCCTATATAATATGTCAATAAACCTTAGAACATCTTGAAATCTTGAAAGGGATGTGCAAAATAGTCATTATATACAGTCTTTAATGAACTATTAGTAGAGAATAAGGAGTAATGAATATACTTTATAAGGATCCTATTAATATCTAATAATAAAAATAATGAAATTCAATAACATGTTTTAACCACCAGGTGTCCCTTTATATCAGCTGTGCACCGTTATGGTGTAAATACAGCCTATCTACCAATTGGATCAAATATAAAAGTCAGCCGAATTAGTGTTGATACTGCAAGGAGACGTAGTGTGTGAAAAGAAATGTAAGATGTTGTTTAATGGCTGATATATTTATGATCCACGTCACGTTTTCAGTTCCTCATGTTTGTCTTCTCATCAGGGCTCTATAAATACAGAACTACGGCAGATATGTAATATGTAATGCAGCCGAACCGTGTATTACAATGCCGGTATGTGATGACTTTCAAAGAGAAAAGCAAGCACACTCGGAATAAGGTATTATTTTATTTTTTAAAAATGTTTTCGGTCTGTTTCCGGTATTTGTTAATGACAATGTGCTCTGAGATGTGAGACTGGAATTGCACAGGGGAAAATAACGTATCTTTAGATGCGAATATGTTTGCGCTGTGGACCAACACTATACATTGACGGGGAAGGGGGTAGCAATAAAGATAACACCATTAAACAGTTACACAACATAACAGACATAATATCGATAGCAGCGTCCCTAGCAACCACCTTGGTAACAATGACGCGATTTCCTGAAGTAATCTTCGTAATAACTAGCAAACTAAAGATCATGTACATCCACTGCACACATCATCTGAAATAACAACTCATATTTCTCGCATCAAATGACATCAAAAGGCATTTTAATGGCCAAACTAACTTTAAAACAGGCATTTTACACCGACAATAAAACGAAGTTCGGCCATGTTTTTTTTTTCTGCAGGGAGAAATTTGAGGGACATGGTGTAGTCCAAATGATAGCTGGGGATTCTGGGTAGTGTAGTGTCTTCTGCCATCCTTTACTCCGAAAAAAGATTTGTTTCTCCGAATCGAAGGGGAAAAATACAAAAGCATTGCACACAATTTAAACCAATCAATGTTGTGTAATTAACAAGGATAATCTGGTGTTTTTTAGTCGATGAGTAGTGCAGATATCACTGTAAAATCAATCGTCAGTAAGGGGAATATTTACTTCCGGGTGTACAATTCTCCGTTATCCAATGAGAATGGACGCTCTCATTGCCTTTAAGGGCAGTCGACACAAATGAATGCCGTGCTTCCATGAGCGTCCATAGAAGCATATGGACATCCCGGAAAGCTGAAAATGGACGCTAAAGGCCCCCCCCTTGTGTTGAAAATGGACTCTGGCCCCCCCCCCCTTGCGTTGGAAAAAGCCGGCAGGGGACTTGACATAACGTCAACATAGGCCGACCTGGGAGTGAGGATGTGTTGTTTCAGCAGTACTTCAGGATGAGCAAAGACGTGTTCGACGAGTTGCTCGGAAAAGTGGGTCCACTGATGTCAATCGGACCCGCCGAGCGACTCGCCATCTGCCTACGGTACGTCTGTGTGTGTGTCTGTGGGCTGTGTGTGTGGGGACATATACTTTTTTTTAATCATAATATATTATTTTTTTCTCAGGTACCTGGCAACCGGTGACTCATACAGGACCATAGCATTCAGCTATCGGGTCGGGCATGCAACTGTGGCTGTCATTGTCAGGGAGGTTGCGGGTGCAATCTGGACCGCCCTGGTTGAGGAAACCATGCCGGTACCACAGACGTAGGACTGGAGAGCCATCGCTGCTGGGTTCCAGGAGCGCTGGAACTTTCCGAATTGCGTTGGTGCCATTGATGGGAAGCACATGGTGATCCAGGCTCCGGCAAATTCTGGGTCCCTGTACTTCAACTATAAGTCCACCCACTCCTTGGTACTGCTGGCTGTCGTGGATGCCCAGTACCTCTTCAGGGTAGTGGATGTCGGAGGCTTTGGAATCTTCTTCTTTGCCATGGACATCCTTCGCAATGAAGGCAAGAGGCCCCGGAGAAACAACTCGTCCTCGTCCTCCTCCACCACTGGACGAGGTTGAGGTAGTGGCATGGAGAGAACAGGAGCGATGGCTGACAGCAACCCTTTCTCAAAGGCGGACATCTCCCTTCCCCTTCTCCTTTTTCCCCGGCCCTCAACATTATCCTCCTCCTCTCCTGTCTGCCCTGCCTCCTCTCCTGTCTGCCCTGCCTCAGCTTGCTGGCTGCTGGCTGGCTGAGTCTCACCAAGGCTTTCATCTAGCTGGCTTTGGCTCTCATCCTCTGGCACCTGGCTGGGGTCAGGAGTAGTACAGGGGGATGGAGGCAGGGTTTGCCGGGGGATATTGCTGGACGTCTCACGGTCAATGAGAAATGGGGTTAAAAAACCCATCACTGCCGTGAAACGCCAGGGCTTATATCCCCCTGACGACCCTGCCCCGCTTCTTTTTGCCTCCTTCTCCCTAGCTTTCTCCTTCCGGAACCTGTCCCTCAGAGACTTCCACCTTGTCCTGCACAATTCCTCTAATGAAATGAAATAATAAAGTTAATTTGTTGAACTACTTGAAGAATTGACTAAATTATTCCTACATTAATGAAAAGCAAATCCCTTTATCACTGTCATTTGCATAAAAGGTTTTACATTCACACTTTATATGATGAACATTTATGACATTAATGTCTATGGTGCTATTTTATGCTACATTCCATGCTGGCTAAATATACTGTCCATGCCTGCAAGCTGTCCATTCAATGTTAAAATTAAGTACACTGGATATATCAAATCAAGTTTTATTTATATAGCACATTTATAAACATTTATAAACGATTTTTGGTCGAGCTAAAGTGCTGTACATATAATAAAACTAGCCTACAGTAGAGACACGTTACAGCTAATACAACAGCACAGTTTGTTCAGAATATCATATATAATATAAACTCCCCAAACTGGCGAAAACCTACCAGTTCCACCCACTGTCTCTGCCACCTCCCTCCATGCCTGGCTCCTCCGGTTTGTATCCCGGTAAATGAACAGAGACTGATCATATAACACCGGGTGATTCACTACTGCTATAATTAATTTCTCCTCCATTTTTTGGAATATGAGGAAAAGACCTGCGTAGTCTCTCCCAGCATACACACGGTTTGATTGGCTAGCGCTGTACTGGCAGATTTGCATAAACGGGATTTCATTGGCTGACGCCTCCGTCGAGGCGTCAAAAGTTGAACATTGCTCAACTTTTGACGCCAGCTACGCCAGCAACGCTCCACGTCGCTTCCCAAAATGCAGTTCGGCTAAAAGTGACGTCACCCCATTCAAAGTGAATGGGCAGAAGCGTTGGAAGCTTCAACGCACGCCGCTGTGTGGACGGGCCGTTCAACATTGTTCAACTTCTGACGCCGGAGACGGCGGAGACGGACCGCTATGCTACCCACAATTCAGTTCGGCGAAAAAGCGAGGCAACGTTACGTGACGTCACCCCATTCAAAGTGAATGGGCAGATTGGAGTTGTCGACGCTGTCGACGCTGTAGTGTGGACGGGCCGTAAGTACCACGTTAGTACATATTTACTGACACAAACATTTGTATCATCTGTTGTAGACCCAAATAAATAAAATTAAATAAGAACTCATTCTCAAAAAGATAAACGCCATTCTTAAAATGTATAAACGAACAATAGTTTGATTAATATTGATTAGAGTGCACAATAGGAATAAAATAATTCAGAGAAGAAAAAGAGATATGTTATCTATCAAAACCCAGTTAGATTAACATTCATTGGATTGCACACTTTGTCTGTTTGTTTGGATATGTAGCACATTAACATTTTAATAGTACTTATTGACTGACTGAATGGAAATGACAATAAATGAAAATGTAAAACGAAAAAAGCGATCATGAAAATGTTTCCAAAAGATGAATAAAATGATTTTTGACCACTTTGTTGCTCAGATATATCACATATTTGTAACTAAATGAAACATGAATTGAAACAAAACACGGTATAAACTGAGGAGTGACTCTCGTGAGGTTCATGTATTTTCTTCACTGCGCTGGGAAACTGCTCTCATGTCATGAACAAGCGGAAAACTCTGGGGAAGAGCCGGGACGCCAATACGGAAGTGCCACACACTGCAGTTCATATATTGGCCGATAGTGACTGGCTGCAGAAAGGAGCAATTTCCATAGACCCCCATGTTAAAATGCCCAACTTTACAGCATAAAAAAACATGTTTCTACCCATGGATGCAATAAATATTATTATGAATATAGTTAGGTTCCACCTTCATGATTATGGATCTGTGAATGAATTGTTTTCCAACACGACCCTTTTATTTATATTAGGTCTTAAAGTGTTTGCATAAATTAGGGCTCTGTCAAGTGACTGCTGCTGCTAGCTTCTTGACTCTCTGCTAGCTGCTCCGTGAAGCTAGCTACAGGGACTCTTTAGTTTAGTGTGTAAGCGAGTGGTAGCTACATCGGTGCTAACGATGCTAATCGTAGCCTACAAGTTAAAATCATAGACTGTATATATAAAGGTTAAAACGAAATAGACAAGTGTTAAGCGTTAAGTGGGATAATACTGTAGAACAAACGGCTTCTGTTTGAGGTTGATAAAATAAGGTCATCCTTGTAACTTAGAGAGATATTTTATTATGTAGGTAGGAACTGTATGCATCGCTAAGGTTAATTTAAATTGGCTATGCTCAAGTATGTAGACAAGCTAACGTCGAAGTAGTGTATGTGAAATCAACCTCAAAATAAGATGTGTGTATATTACAATTATGAATGTCATATTTCAAGATGATTACTTAGATCAGGGGTGGGGAACCTTTTTCCTCTCAAGGGCCATTTCAATTTTTTCAACATCCTCCGAGGGCCGTACAAATTATTGACCTCTGCTTAAAAATCACAGCCCATTCATTTGGCCTTTCTTTCATGCTGTGCAAAGAAAAAGCAACCTCTTCATCCAGATATCTTGCCATGACTCGCGCATGCATTCACGTACACGGTTGTGGCATGACCACCAAACAGAAAGATATGGACACAAGATGTGTGCAAATGTATTTAGTTATTTATCCATGTGAACATGATTTAAGTGGGGGGGGGGACCTAACCTCCTCTAGGGGGGTCTGGGGGGCATGCTCCCCCAGGAAGATTTTTTTTAAATATTGAAGTTGAAAGCATCAATCTGGTGCACTTTGAGAGCAAAATGAAGAGATCTATGGAAACATCTCTCAACACCCATTTGAAACAGAACTGTAAGCAGATTTACTTTTTCTTTATGGATATTTTACAAATCACTCTCCTTTCAAACTGTATTCTTGTTTATTAATAACAACTTTTTTTTACTGTCATATAGTATTTTATACCTCTTTACTTTATTTTCTTGTTTTTTGATAACTATAATGATCATATAAAGATGTGCCTTTACCTCACTGGTTGGAGAAAAAGCTTCTTATATTCGTTAGCATAGCTAGCTAACCAGATGCTAATAACAACACAGTTATTGACTGTATGATCAGAATGACGGACTTATGGGTACTGCAATTTTTTGAAGTCCCGGAGTGGCGTTCTGGTGCTCTCCGTCAGAATTGCACCCCTGTCAGACGAGACAAGAGGCGCATTCACACCGCAGTACTCTTCCCACAAAAGTTCATGAGAACTTAGTTCATGAGAACTCTTTTGTCGCGTTCACACCAAAAAGAGCCGGTACTAAAATTAGTTCATGAGAACCTTTTTACCCCCTTTTCAGTCCCTGCTAGAGAGCAGGGACTTTCGTGGGAGAAAAAGGTTCCTATGTCTGATTGGCTGGGCGGATTGCAAACCACGCCCCGTAAAACTCCCAAAAAGTGTTGTGAAGCCGCCATTTTGTTATCCTCGCATTAGCATTATTAGCATTAACATTAGCCCAGCGCAGAAACGCAGAGAGACTAACTTATGGCAACACAAAAGAAAACATGGTGGAGATGAGGAGGTGTCGGTGTTCTGGCGATTTACTCAGAAGGCTGCTGGGAGTCCCAGCAGCTTCTACTGGAGCCAGTCCCCAACTCCGGGGGACTTCCGGCCGGGGACTTTGGGCGGCAGTATACGCCGTGAAGTTGTTTGCGGCCTGCCAGTAAACCCAAAGCAGAAGAAGAAGAAGTGACGTCAGCGGCTTCATTTGCCTAATCCACCCCCAGGGATTTATTCCGGTGTGAACGCGATCTGTACTTAGTTCATGAGAACTAAAGAGTTCTCATGAGAACTAAAGAGTTCTCATGAACCTTTGTGGGAAAAGTACTGCGGTGTGAATGCGCCTATATACCACGTTAGGCTAGTGTTGTGTTCAAATACCATGACCGTTGCCAGGAAAATCAGGCACTGGCTTGTTTAATTATTTTGCGGTCTAGATTTCTTTAATTTTTTTCTTTTTTGCGTGTGTTTAGAAATTACCTCGAGGGCCATACCAAATGGTCTCGCGGGCCGTATACGGCCCGGGGGCCGGAGGTTCCCCACCCCTGACTTAGATATTACAATATGGCTGGTTGAGCTGGAGTTCATTATTGAGCTTACACGTTAACGTCACAGTCATCTGAAGAACGAACCCAAACCTTGTTGTTTTTATTAATTGCATTACCAAATAGGTATCAAATAAACAGTAAGCATTGGTAACACAACTTCCAAAGTTACAGTAAAATAAAAAGGACCCTGACTCGGACAATACACAATCCAACATGTTCAACAGAAGATAATCAGTTATATTGTTTGTACACATGGTACTTTACATATATATATATATATATATATATATATATATATATCTGTTTGTTTAAGGTGTCCAGGTGATGCAGACAGGCTGGACCAGAGAGTGAGAGACAGAACTGGACTCCTCACAGCAGTGAACTTCAGCTCCGGTACAAAGACTATTTTTTTCATACTGTACAAAGAATCAAGAAAGATATTGGTTTAAATGAATGAAGTATTGACTTTAATACACTGATTATCTCCCTGTCTCAATCCAAATTGAACTGTATGAAATAAAGTCTTGTAGTGAATAAAAAGGGTGCCCTGGAGCCAATCCTGCAATTTCCCCACAGGTGAAAAAGTTGACTGAAAACCCAACCCTGGGGCTCTGGGGGGATTGTTTTTTGAAATACTAACATAAAATACACATTCTGGTACTCTCTTGAGAAGAAAATAAATACATCTATTACTACACGACAAAAAAAAAAGAAGTTCTACTGCAAAAGTATTCTCCGTCGGGACTTTCTGCAACAACACCACCGCCGTTATCTTGATTCTGATTGGCCAGAAGACATTATCAAAGATGTTCTATTGAGAAGACGATCACTACGTGACAAAAGTTTTCAAAACTGTTTCTAGTGTTCGGTATTTCTAGACAAGTGACTGCTGAAATCAATCTTACTAACTGCTGTCTGTGCAATTTACTCCGCGCGAGTTGGCGGACTTTATTTGGCTTACCTTAACATCATTTTTCATGGTAGGGCTAAGCCATTTCTCGGTATGGCTGTAGCCTACCCCAGCCATACCCTGGCGTAAGTAGACGAGAATAGCCGTTTTCATGATCGCTTTTTTCGTTTTACATTTTCATTTATTGTCATTTCCATTCAGTCAGTCATTAAGTGCTATTAAAATGTTAATGTGCTACATATCCAAACAAAGTGTGCAATCCAATGAATGTTAATCTAACTGGGTTTTGATAGATAACATATCTCTTTTTCTTCTCTCAATTATTTTATTTCTATTGTGCACTCTAATGAATAATAATCCAACTAATGTGCGTTTATACATTTTAAGAATGGCGTTTATCTTTTTTGAGAATTAGTTCTTATTTTATTTTATTTATTTGGGTCTGCAACAGATGATACAAATGTTTGTGTCAGTAAATGTGTACCAACAGAGGCGGGGGTGTGTGTGGAAACAACGGGGACAGAGCTGCTGTCAGACGATCAGCTGTGCAGCGTCATCACAAACGGACGTCGCTTCACGTGACGCTCCAGAAGAAAGGACGTCCCATTGCTCTTAAAACTCATTTCCCTGCTTCTCGTGGTTTCCTTGCGTCTCTCCTTGCTTCCCTGGTGGGAGGGACTAGAAGCAGGGAAACGACGCAAGTGAGGGACGCAAGGAATCCATTTAACCGAAGTGAGAAGGGCCCATAATTTGCATTTATAAAGAATCCACACGTGTTTAATCGTTAATGTCAGATATGTACTAAGTAAATACATTTGTTACATTACATTGCATTTAGCTGATGCTTTTATCCAAAGCGACTTACAATAAGTACATTCGACCAACAAAATACAAACTTGAAGAAAACAGAATCATAAAGTACATCAGGTTTCATAGAGCAAAAACATTTCAAGTGCTACTCAACTGGCTTTAGGTAAGTCAGTCCTTTATTAGTATATAAGTGCTTTGTTAGTCATTCTATCGCTCGAAGTGGAGTCGAAAGAGATGAGTTTTCAGTCTCCCCCGGAAGGTGTGTAAGCTTTCTGCTGTCCTGATGTCAATGGGGAGCTCATTCCACCATTTTGGAGCCAGGATAGCAAACCCACGTGTTTTTGCTGATGGGAACGTGGGTTCCCCTCGCAGCGAGGGTGCAGCGAGCCGTTTGGCTGATGCAGAGCGGAGTGCACGTGCTGGGGTGTACGGTTTAACCATGGCCTGGATGTAGGAAGGGCCAGATCCATTCGCAGCATGGTATGCAAGTACCAGTGTCTTGAAGTGGATTCTAGCAGTTACCAGAAGCCAATGAAGGGAGCGGAGTAGCGGTGTGGTGTGGGAGAATTTAGGAAGGTTGAAGACCAGACGAGCCGCTGCATTCTGGATGAGCTGCAGAGGTCGGATGGCACATGCAGGTAGACCAGCCAGGAGGGAGTTGCAGTAGTCTAGGCGTGAGGTGACGAGAGCCTGGACCAGAACCTGCGTTGCTTTCTGTGTCAGCTGGGGACGCATCCTCCTGATGTTGTAAAGCGTGTATCTGCAGCAGCGGGTTGTAGCAGCGATGTTTGCAGTGAAGGACAGGTTGTTATCTAGGATCACGCCTGCTCAAGATTAGATTCAACTTTATTGTTATTGCACAGATTACAGGTACTGAGACAACGAAATGAAGTTTAGCTTCTAACCAGGTGCAACAAGCAGTGAAGTGAAAAGTAATGTACACAATAGACAGAATAAAATATAGAATGAATTGAATGATGAATAAACAGTGAGGGGTATGAATACACTAGATATACACAGCAGCCTGTGAGCAGTATGAACAGTGTGTATGAATACACTAGATATACACAGCAGCCTGTGAGCAGTATGAACAGTGTGTATGAATACACTAGATATACACAGCAGCCTGTGAGCAGTATGAACTGTGTGTATGAATACACTAGATATACACAGCAGCCTGTGAGCAGTATGCACAGTGTGTATGAATATGCTAAGATATATAAAGCATTAAAACGGTAAGCAGTGCAAGTATAGTATAAAATATATAGATATTAATTTCATTATGATAAACATTGTGGAACAATGATGAAAAATGTGAATGGATGTGGCGACGTAAAACTGACACAAAACAACAACAAACTTTTGCCGAGCCAATTAGAGAGTTTCATCAGCAGCACGTGGTAAAAGCCACCAATGAGCGCTCAGCTCGAGATACCAGCGAGTCGTTTCCCATCAAGCATTTCGGGCGTCTTTGTCCCGCGAGATTTCAACGTCTCATGTAGGCGAGCCTCCAGAGCAAGTCGGACAAAATGACTAACCATCATGCAACGCACCAGCAATCACAATTGCGCAGGTCTGCGTCGGTCTCGCTCGTATCAAACAAGCCTACTCTCTGTCCTAAACGGCTTGTTGGAGCTCCTGCCCCCCCTCCCTGTGAGCCCAGTTTGCTCTGATTGGTCGGGACGTTGCGGGGCTCGTTGCTGCGAGGAGCGGACAGGCTTCCGGGTTAGGGGTGCAACAACTAATCAACTAAATCGATGACCAAATTAGTTGCCAACTAATTCAGTCGTCGATTCGTTGGTGACGTCATCACGTGTGTTTTACGCGCCGTTAAGCTCCAACGTTATCGGTCTTTTTATCGGTACTGGAGACATTTAAAAAATATATGTCATATGTATTATTGCTACATAAACATTATATCGCAGTCTTAGTGTCGCCAACTCGTTTCTAAAAGCTGCGGCTCGCCTCGAAAGTAGACGAGAATAGACGATCGCAGCCGGGTGAGGTCTCAAAAAGCTCGCCCTGAAGTCGGACAGCTCGGAGTCGGCTTCGTCTTCGTCTTCTTCTCTCGGTTTTTTGGCGGATTGCAAACAACTTTATGGTGCATACCGCCACCTCCGGAGTCGGCTTGACTCGGTTTGCATTTAGAAAGAATGCACACGTGTTTAATTGTTAATGTCAGATATGTACTAAGTAAATACATTTGTTCCTGCTCAAGATTAGATTCAACTTTATTGTTATTGCACATATTACAGGTACTGAGACAACGAAATGCAGTTTGGCTTCTGAAAAGTAATGTACACAATAGACAGAATAAAATATAGAATGAATTGAATGATGAATAAACAGTGGGGTATGAATACACTAGATATCAGCCTGTGAGCAGTATGAACAGTGTGTATGAATATGCTAAGATATATAAAGTATGAAAACGGTAAGCAGTATAGTATAAAATATATAGATATTAATTTCATGATGATAAACATTGTGGAACAATGATGAAAAATGGGAATGGAAGTGGCGACGTAAAACTGACACAAAACAACAACAAACTTTTGCCGAGCCAATTGGAGAGTTTCATCAGCAGCACGTGGTAAAAACCACCAATGAGCGCTCAGCTCGAGATACCAGCGAGTCGTTTCGGTCGTTTCCCATCAAGCATTTCGCTTCCGCAGCCCGTGGAGAGAAACTGCGCCGCCGCGCCGCGCCTCGCTCTCAAGGCTGCAGGAGACTTCAAGATGGCGGAGTGAGAAGCAGCAACGTTGCAGGCTCGTAGAAAAAGTTTAGATTTGAGTCCTTGACTGCAAAACCGACAGGCAATAGCTTATTCATGATACACTTTAAAGAGCCTGTGACACGGTTTTCCCCCATCATCCAAACCCATCAATTTGAGTACATATTGTCCCCTTGAAAACCGTGACTGAACTGATTTTGGATATTTGTACTTTGATAACCATTAATCTGCCTTCAATGTTGACCATTTTCTGGATCTTCTCGCGGATTCTTCAAGTCCCGCCAAATGATGGGTGACGTCATTGCGGGCACAGCGCTCCTGCTGCACCGTCCAGGATCCCAGCATCTGCATGTAAACCTTTATATATATACAGCCAGATGTAAACGCACGACGGCGCACACAGCAGCAAGCTCAGACAGCGATGACAGGTTAATGTTGAACGTATCTGAGAGCTCATATGAGGCTGAAGGATCGGTTTATGTTGTATCTGTTAGAAGTTTAGGGAATGAGGTGCGTCAATATGGGCGATCATATGGTCATGTAGCCAGTGGTGGAATGGGACTACAAATCATCCCGGGACTCTCGACCGGCCCACTTCGGTACCGCTAGTAAATTGTCAACGGGGGGAGTGGGGGATGTCAGGGGCGGCGGGTGCTGTAGATAGTAAATGTAAATATGTAAATATTTGTGTCACTGCATCCTGGTAAAATACAAATATAATGTGTCTTTGACATTAGCGCTGCTAGCCACCTGTGCCCTGTACTACGAAGCCAGTTCAACAGACCCCGGATATGTTTGAGTAACAAACAAACTAACAACAACAAACTAACAAACGAGATCTCGCTAAGCGGTCCTACGACGCTGGTTATCAACTCGGTAAATCAAGCCAGGGTTTCTCTCTCCAGCTGAGAGCGCGTTCACGTCTAAGACACGAGTGGATCTGACTTTAATTACATTTGTCTCGAGTGTTTCGTCAACATAATGTGTTAAATAATACTTCTGCATACAGTCTGTGACACTGTGAGTGTTGCACGGCCAGATGAGGCCGGAGAAGCTGACTCAGATCAGGAAATATATGATATATTATGATATTATATGATCGATGATCTGATTGATGATGTAATATGAATGATAAGTGCGACACGTCGGCGTCTTCTCTGCATACGGCAGTTTAAACTGTATTTCCTTTATCCTGTAATATGACTTGAGAGATTTAAACTCCGCACACTGAGTGATCTCTTTTCTATAGACGCCGGAGGCGGGCAGCGTCAGGTAAAAGAAGTTATTTAGCCTTCTCAAACCTGAGCCTCACGCGCCGCCTATGGGGGATGTGCTGGTGACTTATCCGACCGGCCCACTTCGGTACCGGCCCATCGGGATTCGTCCCGATGGCCAGTCCGCCACTGCACCCAGCCCACGTAAACTGTCAACGGGGGGAGCCTCGCTGCGGGGAAACGGTGGACCTAGTGTCCCGATCGGAGTGGGAATAATAATAATCCGTGCATTTTATCCATTAATTTCCCCAACATTGTGGTAAAAAAAACACACGTTTAATCCATGTTGTTGGTGTACTACAACTACAAAAAGCATCGGTTTGTTTTCTCATCAGGAAATGCAGACCGGCTCAAACAAACGATTTTTAATCATCATCCTCACGACCATTTAATGTATCATATGTTCGCCGAATTGACATGAAAGCACTAATAAATGTAGTTTAATCCACTTGAGTTTACAACCACAAAAATAATCGATTTGTTTTTATATCACATCCGACGGGAGGAAATTCAGCAGCTCTCACTCCCGATTTTTAATCCTAATGTAATCATAATCTTCACCGCGATCATTTATGTTTATGTCGCCGAATTGACATGAAAGCACTGACAAATATGAATATACTGTAGTCAACTTCATTAAAACGTTATTAACGTGCGTAATCTCAGTAATTCACCATTTCTACGCATGACAACACACTTTGTCCGTGTTTGGTTCTCGAAGCGTTCCCGCATTGACGTCACTTCCGGCTTCCCCCAAAACTTCAAAATGAGTCGAAGGAATTTCCCGCGATGTTCGAAATTATTGATATTTAACGGAACGGTATCGCTTTTTCTTTTTTAAACTGACGGTTCGAGATTACTAGGAGCCCAATATTTCATTGCACAACAGTTGTTGGGATGCTGTCACAGGCTCTTTAAGTTATTATAGAAGCTTAAATAGTCACATTTTACTTTAACTCTTCAGTTACCAACACTTTTAACATAAGGTGCCTGCTAGCATGACCGACCACGATTACAACTTAAAAGTTCTCCGTGAGGCGTGTGACGACTCGGATATTGAGGACATGGAAGCGGACAACTCTAAGGGACACAAAATAAATTGGGACCACACTAAAGGACCGAATCCAAAGAAATCAAAGGTTCATGGCAAAACACAAATGGCAAAGGATAGCAGCAGCACCATTCTCCAGGCAATACAAGTCTTATCCAGAAAAATGGATGAACAGACAGGGTTGTTAAAAAAGTTTGAAAAACGCATTGAAGCAAACACTGAAGCAGCTAAAGAAAATAAGAAAGACATTTCTGCTCTTCAGAAAAAGTTTGATGATCTTCTGAAAGATAACACTTTACTACGTAAGTCTGGTGAGGAGCAAGCCCGCTACAAACGGAGGTGGAATCTGAGGATGAATGGTCTGCCTGAAAAAGAAGGAGAAAACACAAGAGAAGCTGTGAGTTGTTCCGCTGTCTGTGGAAAAGCTGCGTGACTCAGTAGACACTGTCCATCGGCTGGGTATGAAGGGTAATGCAGCTACTTCCAACAACACACCGAGGTCAATCACCATTCAGTTCGGGATGAGGACTGTTCGTGACGAGATCTGGAAAAAGTCCAAAGATGCGAGAGTATGCAGCGAGATGCACATTCGTTTCAAAGAGGATTTCTCCAAGGAGGACCGGGAGGCTCGCTCCAAGCTGTGGTGGCCACTGGTTCAAGAAGCCAGGAGAAAGGGGAAGAGAGCTTTTCTGAAGGAAGGCTTCGCGCTGATTGACAACAAAAGAGTGGACCCGGAATAACGTGAAAAACACCGCAGTAATTAACTGGAGGGACAGGGAGCAGGTTTTCGGTCCTCAGTAGGTATGCTGAAGTTCTCAGTTTGAGTGGTCTTTTTTTTTTTAGGATTGGACTTGTCTCAGGTTATATTCAAAATGTTGTGAGCTATTGCACTAAATATGTTTGTTAAGGGCTACGTTACTCACTGCATCGATATAGCATTCCTTTGCGCATTTTCTTAAGGTTTCTATATTTGCTCTTTCAATGTTATCGTTCATATCCTTAAAGGAATGGTCCATTCATTAGATAATTATTCCAAACTTCAGTATTTAGTGAAACATTGTGTTTAAATCATACCCTGAAGAAATCAGCGATATTCCCCAGTAAATAATGATTTTATAGCTCTTGTTTATCAAAACCTGTATATTCCGTCTGGCCGCCGCCATTTTTGCCATTTTCAGTAGTCACGTGATGGTCGTGACGTCATCCATGCGTTCACTTTGTCATCACACGGAAACATGGCGGAGTATTTCAGTTCGGACTCGTCAGCAGAGGAAGAAGTTTTGACCAATGTGAAGAGATTGGATGGGGGAATTCTGCCATACATATCAGTATGACAATACGACACCCTCTGTCCTTAGACCCTCACATCGTACAAGGAAAAACTTCCGGAGAAAACCCACAGTTTAAAGGGAACATGGGAGAAACCTCAGGGAGAGCAACAGAGGAGGGATCCCTCTCCCAGGACGGACAGACGTGCAATAGATGCCGTGTGTAAATTGAAAGGATAATACATTTGCAACATAGGTAGTCCAAATGTTTGGAAATGCATGTGTGTATAATAGGAAGATGATATAAGATACTATATGTATGCATGTAGTACCACCCTTGCTAGCGATTCCCTCTCTAGTTTAGCATACTCAGCTTCGTTGTCCCTGGCCATAGAATCACGATTTTATGGGGCCGGAAAAAACTGGGGGGAAATACACACTAGCCGGTACTACGCTATATGGAAAGGCCACCAAAAACTGTTCTGGCCTGGACGTTAAAACGGGGCTAGCCGCTGCAATGGAAATGCGATATAACATACCTTATTCTTACTCCGAGCACTACTTCTGCTCCTCCGTCGCTTCACACTTGCAGAGGGCGATTTCTCAACTGGCCGAACTGGTGTCCTGGTCGGTGATGACACCAGAAAGACCGATGGTACTGCATCTGCATTAAGTAATGGTTGTTCCATAAATCCCATGTTATGTTTTATCATACTCTCAGAGTAGTCGTCCGGAAATTTGAAATGTTCGCTGCATACATGAGCCTGTGAATCTTTCGGTTCGGGCTGGCCACATTTCGCTAGCCACTGCCTCCGAATGTACTTCTTACGCTTACCTTTTGGCAACAGATGGAACCGAGCATTCCGTGGATTGTTCCTATCAGAATTGTGGCAATATTTCGCGATACAGTGAGGCATATTTGAAGAGAGAAACTACAGTAAATAACATGGAGATCAACGTGTCTTCGAAAACCAAACGTATGGTTTACGTCACGTCCGGAAAATGGCGGCGCCCACAGTGTTGATGTTATTTCGGTATATAATCAGTTTAAAATCACTGATAATGTCATCGGATTAAAAAAAAAAAAAGAGAGAGAGACTGGCAGAGACTGGTCTGTTTTATCGGATGATAATTATTTAAAAATGAGTGTCATGAGCATACCATTCCTTTAAGATCGTTTCAACTGACTTGCACTGAAACTGCACTTTGAACACTTTAAATATATTAACATTTTAAACTGTATACCCCGGTTATCTAGGCCCTTTTTGTTTTGTTTTATGTATACATGTCACACTGTGGGAAACGATATTTCTGGATGTATAACACATGTAGAATTTTACTTTGACTTCCGCGTGCTTGCATATTTTAACAAAGCTTTTCATTTTAGCAACACTGAATTTAACTAGAAGTCATGGCTGTGTCAATGACCAGTCTGATATCGTTTTACAAAGATGACAAGAAGATTGGAGATAGAGGAGAGAACCACTACAACTCAGGACACGTGCAGCCTCGATGAAGGTGTGCTTACCGGTGTTGTCAGGGCTAGCATGAGGGACAAGGATTATAGAGTGTCGGTGAGTAGTTATAGCAAGAGTACCGTTAACCTAGAGTTAATTTATTCACATTCATTCTGTGGAAATTGATGTGAGATATTGTACCAAAGAACTGTGATACATGTAAAAGGGCAGAAAGTCTTGTTGCAATTGCCAGACACTAAAAGAGGTCTGTTGAGTTCCCTGGTAATTATCAAATAGTAGCAGTTAAGTGAATACTGTTCAAGCAATACCTGTGTTTGTGTTTTATACTGATTTCTCTGTTTTGATCCTTTCATAAATGTGAGGACTAAAATGGCGAGAGACAAAGGGCTGTAAAAATAAGTTTTATTGCAGTGGGGGAGGTCGAGGTATGCAGCACAGGGTGTGGGGAGAGGAAATTCTGTTTGAGATCTCTGGCAGGCCAGGTTTTAAGGAAATCTATGTATCTTGGATAAGTATATGTGTGAGTTTATACATTCCTGTGTGTTAATAGTTGAAGGAACAAAAGGTATATTTTTCCTCTCCAATATAGAGAGGTTTTTTATAGATTTCTGAAACAATGTTCCCTTTTTTGTTAGAAATAGATGAGCACAATAGTTTTTTCTTTGACTGTTTACCTGTTTATCAAAAGAGTGTTTTAAGCTATTTGTGAAGAAGGAAGATGCAGAATTAAGGGTGATTTCTGTTTGGAGTGTAAAGATTATCCCTGATAATGTTTTCTGGGTTAAACCATCGATAAGTTTTACAAATGGGAGGGACATTTTCCTTGAGTTTTAATGGGGTGCCTTCCCAACACCTGTGGCTTTCAAAGCTGCCAGACGCTGATTTCCCTGTGAGATAGCGTTTTGGTATCTCCCCAATGAAACGCCACCCCTTCTTTACACTAGGGAAATGTTTTTCTGGTGGTTAGTCCTCTCTTCATGCGTTGACAAGACGAATAGGATGTCCGCAGTGCGTGAATAAGGGCGGGAGTACTCCACACATTGCTTATATGACTCTTTGAATTGTATAAGTAATGTATTATATTATATCGTATTGCATTATACTACTTTGTTTAATTAAAACGGATTATTGTTTAACTGGTATCCTGGTGTCTTCTAATTCCTTCCCTGTTATGATTTCAAGCAGGACTCGTCAAAACAACACGCGGTGAGGAGTTGGGTTGTAAAAACCCCCACCTCGCAACAATTCCCATCAACAAATCCATTTTATGTGTCACATGAAATCTTTATTAGGCAAGGCAAGTTTAGTTATATAGCACTTTTCAACACAAGGCAATTCAAAGTGCTTTACAAAAAATGAAAGACATTAAGAAATGGCATTAAAAATCAGTCATTAAAAAGAAAAGCTAATAAAATAAACATTAAAAGAAAAAATACATGGATAAAAGTTACAGTGCAGTCTAAGATATGAATAGTTCAATTAAAAGCAGCGACAAAAAGAAAAGTCTTCTTGCTGGATTTGAAAGTAGTAAGAGTTGCAGCGGACCTGCAGGTTTCTGGGAGTTTGTTCCAGATATTCGGAGCATAATAACTGAACGCTGCTTCTCCATGTTCAGTTCTGACTCTGGGGACAGAAAGCTGACCAGTCCCTGAAGACCTGAGAGATCTGGATGGTTCATCATTTAGCAGGAGGTCAGAAATGTATTTTGGGCCTAAACCATTCAGTGCTTTATAAACCAGCAGCAGTATTTTAAATCTATTCTTTGACACACAGGAAGCCAGTGTAAAGACTTCAGAACTGGAGTGATCCACTTTCTTAGTGTCAGTGAGGACTCGAGCAGCGGCGTTCTGAATCAGCTGCAGCTTCCTAATAGATGTTTTAGTGAGACCTGTGAAGACACCATTGCAGTATTCCAGTCTACTGAAGATAAAAGCATGGACGAGTGTCTCCAAATCCTGCTGTGACATTAGTCTTTTAATCCTAGATATGTTCTTTAGGTGATAGTAGGCTGATTTAGTAACTGTTTTAATGTGACTGTTGAAGCTCAGGTCAGAGTCCATGACTACACCTAGATTTCTGGCTCTATCTGTTGGTTTGAACATTGCAGACTGAAGCTCAGCGCTCACTTTTATACGTTCTGACTTTGCTCCAAAAACCATTGCCTCAGTTGTATCTTTGTTTAATTGGAGAAAGTTCTGACACATCCAGTCATTGATGTATTCAATGCACTTACTCAGTGTTTGAATTGGAGCATCGTCTCCTGGTGAAATGGTTATGTAAATGTGTGTCATCTGCATAGCTATGGTAACTTATGTTGTTGTTCTTCATTATCTGAGCCAGTGGTAGCATGTAGATGTTAAAGAGAAGAGGCCCCAAGATTACAAATATTACACACCAGAAAACACAGAAATATCCATGAAATAAACATACAGTAGGCTATAAACAATTAAAGGGATAATTGGGAAGGCTTTACAAATGTAAATATATTTTAAATAATAAAACAATCCCACCACCACAGGTATCTACAGGAGAAGAGGGAATTCTCTCCACAAAATGTGAATGCCCACGTGGAGAATGGAAATGCAGTCATGCGGCTGCATTAGCCATCTTTGCCATCCACAGTTTCAGCTGCACTGACGTGACACCCCGTCAGTGGAAGAAGCCAAAGGCAGCTACACGTACGCATTCAGTGGAGGAGCTATTTCCTCCAACCAATAAGTCATTCAACCCGCTGACAAGAGAGCCCACCTCCGAAGATCGTGACTGGCTGAGGGACAGACTCGGGGGCAGGTTCTCAGGAATGTCTTGGCTTCTCTCCCTCGAGCCAGAAGAGGAACACTACAGCTTGGAAACACTTACTGTTCCTGAAATTAACAAATCTGTTGGGCATCAGGGACCTGAGGCAATTCTGGCAAGCATGGCATTGTCTGAGGAGCAACAGAGGGCAATTCAGGTGGCTACACTGGTCAGCGAACCAACCCAAACTGGCATTTGTTCAGGAAAGGAAGGTTGACTGGCAGCAACGTTGTCTGTACAGTGGGGAACTATGAATGAATGTGAGGGCGTCAGGGCATTCACCACTGCAACCCAGATGCAGGTCCATGAGTCAGGTTTGTGGCTCTCCCAATCAGGAGTGTTGGGGGCATCTCCAGATGGTCTGGTAGGGTCTCCCGCTGTGCTGGAGGTAAAGTGTCCCTACGGAGCCAGGGAAATCACAATTAGTGAAGCATTGCAAATCAAGGGCTTCTGTGTCAGTAAGGAAGAGAAACATTCAGCCTGCGTGAGGAGCATCCTTACTGGCACCTAGTGCAAGGTCAGCTTCACCTCACTGCAAGAAAGAAGAAGAAATTCAAAAATTGTGAATCGTTTTTAATTTACATTTACTCGCCTTTGCAATGTTGTGGTTGTTAGAGTGTTAGGCTTCCTGTCAGCTCGTCTGTTGGGAAGATATGAAATATTAGTTTCATGGAAGTCACACCGTCACATATAAGAGCGTTAAGACATACAGTACATAGGCTAAAACAAAACATCTAAAGATATAACCTTGCACTTTGTCTCGTGAACATTTTCACTATTTTGACATTTTTATAGATGAAAATTGAACTAAAGAAATAAAGGTAGATTAATCCATATTGAAAATAGGTGTCAGCTGCTACACTAATTATAATAGTTATATTTCTTAATGAATTAAGATATTACTGTATTGATCCCAATTTGGGAAATATTTGTGTTGCAGCAGCATAACAAGAAAAACAAAATATAAGTTATTATATATACAAAAGTATGTGAGGGATGGAATATTAAATTGAATATAAATGTAAAATGTACATGTGATTTTACGTCCAAGAGAAGCTATGGAGCAGAGTTCTCTGCCAACCAGAGGTGATTTGTTATTAGTTCAATATGTCAAACTGATTTCCCTGAATACAATCTTTAGTCACATGGTAAAACGTTATGCTGCTTGTACTAATTAGACTTATCATATTAAGCCACACAGGTTTTAATAGGATGTATTCATTATCTTTACTTATGTTGCGGTCTTTTCAGCAGCGCCATCTCTAAAACAGCGATACAGTCACTACCCATCATTTACATTTCACCGTGACATGGACAAAAATGTAACGTCAGCTTACCTCATGGCACGAATCCAGACTCTCCTTTGGAAAACATTGTCCGGGAAACGATAGAACGAGCACGTTTCATGCGAAGACCTGTGGCTGCAACCCGGAGCAAAGCAACACACCATTACGTAGCTAACTAGTAGCGCTAGCATTAGCTAGCGTTAGCTAACGAAACGAACTGCCGAGAAAAATTGGAAAACACTGGTAATTAATTATTCTATAATTTGTAAAACTACGGTGTTAAAAACGACAATTTCAAAAATACAGATTCTAATGGTCAGATATAGATAGTAAAGATAGGCAGGTACTTGCTTTCAAGCAGAACACAGGGGAAAACAAACTTAGCTGGAGTGTTTACGTGTTAGGCGTAATGATGTACAACGGCCTCGACAATTTCTGTAGTCCTATTCAGCCACTCGGTAACAACCATCGTTTTTCAGACACGTAAACTCTTCAAAAATCACCAGTGGGGTCACTGCTGATGTATTTAATGTCATAGAACAAAACGTGATTTATCTCTTAAATTTGTGTCAACCACAGACCTTATTTCGAGCTATTTTCCAAAACCCTGGAGAAAATGCATTGCTTTTTGACGAAGGAACCGGAAGTGCTAAAAATGCTAACTTACTTCCGGGTTTTACGACGCGTCACTGCGGTTCTTTATGGACTTTGAATGGGGATGACGTCATTTTGCCTCGCTTTTCTCCGAACTGCATTGTGGGGGAGCGAAGCGAAGATTTCCTGAATTTCCAGGATTCAAAAGTTGAGCAATGTTCAACTTTTGAAGCTGAGCTGGAAGCGTCAGCCAATCAAATCCCGTTTATGCAAATCTGACAGTACAAGCGCTAGCCAATCAAACCACGTGTATGCTGGGAGAGCCAGCTCATTTCCTCATATTCCAAACGAGAAATTACGGTAGAAAATCACCCGGTTCTTTACGACCAGACTATTTACCGGGATACAAACCGGAGGAACCAGGCATGGAGGGAGGTGGCAGAGACAGTGGGTGAAACTGGTAGGTTTTCGCCTGTTTGGGGAGTTTATATATATATATATATATTGCTCGCATAAAATCCCCGGGTTTTTTTGCTTTGTATGTCGGGGGCGGGAGATTCATGTGATTGGTTGTTGGTCGCGTTGCTCGCAAAAAATCCCCAAGTTTCAGACACGCCCAGCTCCAAGATTTTCAAGATTTTTTCAAAGCTGCTGTGTGGACGTACCATCATGCAACGCACAAGCAAGACGTTGATCGCAACTGCGCAGGTCTCGCTACGACAACGGAAGTCCAAAAACGGTTATCGTCACGTGGTTCATGTAGACGAGGATCGTTCCCCGGAAGTTCATGGTGGGCAATGTGAATGCATTGATAACAGGAGATTGAACTACGATTTTTCCAACATGTTAAACAGTAAGAGTAGTCATGATGGTAAGTATTTTGTGAAACATTTGAAGAGTATCCTATCGCCCCCTCCACCAGGTGCTAAGGGGGCGGGAGGTAGGCTAACGCCACATTAGCATCGGCGATCTTTTCTACTTAATGCTATCTGCACAAATGAACATTAAAATATCAGGCAGTTCAGGGAGAGTCGAAGGAAGGAAGGCAGGCAGCTTTGCATGACATTCTTCTGGACGTGTTTCATTGTGATGACAGTGAGGGTGAGTCAATATGTTTGTTGGAAAGACAGTAGTTGAGTGATTACTGAGAGAAAATTATTAAAAGAGATAATTATTCAAAGTGTTGTTACTTTAAAGTGTTGTTACTGACCTTTTTCTCTTTTATTTCCTTTCCCTCACCTGTAACTGCTGAGACCCTGAGGAACATGCACACTGACCTGCTCTGGCAACCTGATTTCCACTGTACGTAATAGTATTTGGTTATGGTATATTATTTATATACATCAAAAGCACAATGCACCCCCCAGAGACACACATGTATTGAGTGTGATATTTTGCATAGGTCAAGTGAAATCATCTTTACATACTATAAAACTGTAGGAGCGGCAACTTGTTTTGAAATTGAATTTTTAAATATCTGATAATAAAGTTGATCTGTTTCCTTTATTCTTCTCTCTTCCCAGCTCCATCCATCACCGTTCTCTGTTCCTGCAGGTCCTGCTTGCTAATCAATGCTCATATTTTTTTACACAATTACAAATAAAGCCAATGTATTGTATGACATGAAGTTGTGCTTCATTCTGAGTCAATAATAAATTCATTCTGCCTTCATTCATTCTGCCTTCAACTGCATAGCTGTCCCCCAGTAAGATGAACCAAGCAAAGTTGACATACTCAACATACAGCTGTGCTCTTAAGTTTACATGAAGAATTTGTGAAATATTGGTAATAACAGGTTTAAATGATTATTAGTAATTAATCATATAATTTTCTCATTGTAGACGAGTAGACAGGGAGCCAGATGAGAAAAGCAGAATATGCAGCTGCCATTTTCCACATGGAAAAGAGAAAGGGCCAAGTGTATGGACAAAAGAGAAAGGGAGCTTAGCTGTTTTCAAACTGGTTCATGTATCACTTAGTTTACTGAACCGTGATGAATGAAAGAAATTAGTGAGGTAGTGGTTTACTGAAGTTACAAATACATTAATATATGAGTAACAGGTCAGTGTAAACACAAGCTTCTGTCAATTATGGATCATTCAAACTATATAAAAATATGTAATAAAGTTCTAAAACAAGTATTCGGTATATTCCTTGATAGCTTTTGGAGAAGGTTGTTTTTAAGTTTAATAAAATCTATCGTTTCAACTGTTTCACTTTATAAAAAAGGAACAGGTGAGTTTCTTATTCTGTCTGTAAATTATCAAAATGAAATGTTTATCATTATTTTAGTCAACCCTAAACAAATTGATTGTACCTTTTAATAATGACCTTACATGGTCGTCAAAGTTAAATTAACTTCAGAAAATCAAATCTGTTCTGAGAAAAAACTAATAAATGTTTAAAGATAGGAACTTGCCATCCCACTGAAGAACAGTCCGTAGAGATTTAAAGGCGTAGTTGTAGTTCAGTCCAACGTTTCATTTGGATTCATTTCTCCAACAGTCAACTATTTTCATAAAGAATATATATATTTTTCAAAGTCAACTTTATTGTCAATCTTACTCAGTTTGTGTTTATAGACAGAGAGATCAAAAAGACGTTTCCAACAATCCCAAATACGAAAAATTAAATTATACAATTTACAGATATGTATACAAATATATATATATATATATCCTATATACACCATCATGTATAATGATGGTGTATGATGTAGAAGGAAGTGTGGTAGATAACAAGTAAATATAGAGTTACATACAGATCCATGTTACAGCAAAAGATGGAATAACTAAGAAGCACGCAGTATAATAATAATTACATGCAACAATTAAATAACTGCTCAGCGTCTCCACCACAATCCCAATCTGCTGTGTCCTGTTTTCCTCCCCTCTGCATAACACCCATCACACATACGAAACACAACGCAGAGTCCCAGGGTGTTAAGAGTATGTTTATTTAAATGTCCTCCTCTCTACTGGCCAACACAGGGAGCATATGCGGAGTGTAGAAGTTCTCCAGGAGGAGGAGATTTCCATGCCATGCAGGGTCTTTGGGGATGGGGATGATGATCGCCTCCTTCGTGGTCCACACAACAAAGTAGCAGAGACTCTGGTCTGTGATGTGCAGCTGCCCTTGGACCTGGTGCCAGTATGGGTGATTCTCCTTGAGAATATATGACCCACCCTCCTCACGGAGACAGAAGGATGGTAACTGGACTGCCTCCGCGATGGTCATGTTCCTCTGGCTGTGTGGACACTTCACCTCCAGCAGGGCAGATGGCTGCACAAGTCCATCGGGTGATGCTCCCAAAACACCCGACTCACTCACAAAGAGACCAGACTCGAACACTGTCACCCGATAGGCCTGCACAAAAGCCTTCACCCCTTCGGCCTCGTTTACAACCCCCCAGTTGACAGCCATGACTCTGTCCAAGTTGTACCCCCCAAGCACCCTCTTCATGAGGGACGCGCACGGAGTGGATGAAAGTCCCGACCGCAGCACAGCACCAAAATTGCTGGCAGTCAACCTGCCCTGCCTGTGTAACTGCCACTGAGGATTTGTCCGCTGTACTACGGTGGCTGTCTGGATGGCAGCTTGCTGGTCTCTGCTCAGTTGCATTGAGGCAAGAATTGCCTCAAGCCCCCGACCCCCATGCCCCTTTACCAGCTCCGGCACGGTGACAATGGCCTGATGTTGAGGCCGCAGCTCTGGCTCAGGTGAAGCCATGCCATGCCACACTGTGCGCCCCTCAGTGCAGACCTGAACCAGTCTACATCCTCAGTGGCGATGTCTCTGGCCAGTGGGTTGTATGTCTCCTCTCGCTGTTGGTAAAGTTGAGACACCGGCTGGACTACTTTTGAAGTGCCATGCTTCCTCCACTGGCACTCAACATCTGTGGAGCTGATCTGCCACATGGCACATATTGCCAATGCTGCAGCGTGGCTGCATTTGTGCATCCCCCGTGTACAATCACAGACAGCACTCTGCATCGCGCCATCGTCTCCCATGCAGATCTGTAAAAATAAAGTAAGTACCATTTGTTAGCATGCTATAATAGATTGAATGAGCAATAATACAAGGATGGTCCGGATCTCGGGGTGGGAGGGGTTATTTTTCCATAGTGTTGTCCTCTTGTCTGATTGTTGTTATTGTTTGTTTTTTCTGTATTTTTTGTAATTTGTGTTGTATTGGTTGTGATTGTACATTGTATTTTTCTAAATGTGTATTAATACATTTTTTTAAAACATTTGATCAACAAAAAAAAAGGATTTGGTCAGGATCTAGACTCAGTGTGTAGTTTATTAATTAATCAATGCTCTCTACATTAGGAAAACACATACCAGTGTACCCGAGGGAGTCACACACAGCTGTGCCTGGATAACCAAACAAATTGACAAGATAACCAAAATCCTTGAATCTGCACACAGCAAATAAACTCAAATGACACAACGAGATGTAAAAGGAGATCACACATACAGTAGCCTATAGTCGATATAAAACTGGCCGCTTCAATCTGAAGAGCAACTAAAACAAAACACGGGAGTGTATCTTGTTCTTATGAACACTAATGTTATCCACAGCATACACAGAGACCACGAAGTTCTTAAGGAGACAAATAGTTGCTAAAACAAAACACGTTAGTGTACCTTGTTAGCTAATGTTAGCTAGCTGACATTAACGTTACACATTGCACTCATATTACTCACCGACATCTTGTAAAGCCGGTCCCGCTGCTCTTACAGAACCGACTAACTCCCCTTTCGTGTATGTACAGCTCTCAACATGCCCAGACTTGTAGTGATTTTCACCTCGTTTTATACTTTTCGCCTCATTCTGAAAGAAACAGGTGAAATTTGTTAAAGTGACGGCCATCTTTGTGATGGTGACGCGTATTGTGCGAGACCAGAGACCTGTAGTTCACTGAGCGGTTTCACACACAAAAATGTGTAACTTCACAGTTTTATGACACATTTTTATTTTTTTCACTTGCAAAATGTTCTTTTAAATTGACAAACATCATATGTGTCATTCGTGGCACAATTCAAACGGGATCAAAAAATAACTTTTCTCTCTCCATTGACTTCAATGTATAATTTTCCGCTTCCGGGGTCCCATGGAGGCTCCCGGAAGGGGAGGGACTTCGCCTCTCTATATGGCGCTGCCCCGTCTGTGTGCGAGGGGGCGGGGCAGTTTACACAAACTCAGCTGCTCCATGCATGCAGCAACACACGACGGGGATGGCGGAGAGAAGCGCTCCAATGTGTGGTTAAATGTTACCCGTCTCTAGGTGGACAATGCTCGTTGCCAAAAGTGCAATAAGAGTTTAAGATGTAAGGGCAGTAACACGAGCAATTTGTCTAAACATTTAGCACCACATTCAGACGGAGGAATGCACCGGTTTCGACTGTCTTTCTAGTAGCTCTGTAACCCATCCACGAGTAACTTTTCCACGTCAGGTATTATGTATGCTAGCAGCAACACACGGAGTTAACTCAATTATACAAACATGGGTTAATGATTAGAGGTAACTGAGTTATTTATTTTGTTAAAGTTTCAGCTATTCTGTTTACAATTATGTAGTCACATTATACGATTTGTTAAAATATTGTTTAATTTGTTTTCTTTTGAAATATTATTTATTTAATTTAAATATTATTTATTTAATTTAAATAAAAAGCTATGTTAATTTTGTTCACAATTTGTTTAGTTAATTTAATTATAGGCCTATATGTATTTTTGAATCAAGTATTCATCTTTATTGTCTTCATTGTTAGTTTCCACATGCCTAAAACAACCTCAAGCTAAATCCAAAAGTTGATGGCTAAATAAGAGCGTTTGAGAAATTGTGCAAGGCTTAATAGTCCGATTAATCGATTAATTAATCGATTATCAAATTAGTCGTTTGTTGCAGCCCTATTCCGGGTTGCCGATACAGCGAGAACAAGCGAAACTCATCCTGAGCACACACAAACACTCACAGCCGAAGTAAAAACAGTAAGTGTGGCTTGATATTGAGTAAGAAAAAGGTTTATAACGCTGTGAGAATGGGTCTGCGGAGAGCATTTCTCCGCGATCCCAATTTAGCAACCAGAAAAAACGTTTAGCCATTTAAACAGTCGTGGTAGATACCTTGTTTGTTTTAAAATCATAAATACACAAACAACAATGAATACTTACGGCCCCTACACACGGCGGCGTGCGTTGCTGCTTCAACGCTTCTGCCCATTCACTTTGAATGGGGTGACGTCACGATTCGCCGAACTGCATTGTGGGAGCAAAGCGTAGCTTCTCTCGCGGTGCTCATTGTCACTACCCGATCCGTCCCCCTGCCCGATCGGTACTGCGCATGTGCGAGATGGTCCGCCATATTGGACAACTCCGGACGGCAACCCAAGATGGACACTTGACACAGTGGCTTTTAGCAAAGCTCAAAAAGAAAACTCGAGAGAGATGAGTTATTGTTAATACAACGTGACTTCACTATTATTTAACAACTCTTTTTATTGGGTTCTTTTATTTGGGGTTAAGTACATTGTCAGAATAAGTGAGAAATGGATTTAACTTCTGTTAGACAGCTATCATACTGAATACATATTTACTGTGAATGTATGCAAAAATGTATGGCATATGGCTGTCTAACAGCATCATGGGAGATTTTCCAGCGTAGCTGACCGGCCGCCATCTTGCTACAGTTAACAGTTACTCTGATTCGCGTTATGGTAGCTGTTGTAAGGTGAATGATCTGCACAAAAATACTCTTAACTCGCTGAAATCTTGACTGATTTACAAACGGTTTGGTTTATTATAAACATGATTAGCATGGCTATGATACAGGATGCTTGGACATGTTGAACTTGCAGCTTTTATTTGTGTATGTGGTTGTATTTATTAGCTGGCTAATAACAAGAGGCTGTCAGTGAGACCTAGTATTACAAAGTTAACCCAGCAACTTTACACCAGTGGGAGAGGCAGCACTGCTCTTTCTTTTCAACACAACTTAAGTTACACATGATTTCTTCCAAGTGGTTTGGCTTGTTAAAAACATCTTGCATTATGATACAGGAATTTGCTGGCTTTGTGTTTACAGAAGTACCTGACTATGCCGGACTTTTGTGCAGCCTACGGATGCTCCAATCGCCGCAGTCTGTCTGTCTGCAGTCTATATGAAGATCTCATGTCAAAAATAATTGTGATAAATGAGACAGAACTGGCCTGTCTGTGAGCACATTTTATGTTTGTTTGGTTCTTCTGATAAAGGTGTGAATATCTAAATAATATACCAACATATGCTATTGTCATTAGTTGTGTCCCTGTTCTTCAAGCTAAGGCATTGCTAAATTAACAACTCTTGGCTTACAGAGTGGTAACATGAGACCGATTTTTATATATAAAATGTAAATGTATTTTAATTTTATAATTTATTTTAAATATTAACAATATAATAAAATAAATGGAAATATACACACCGGCAAATATTTAATATAAATACCTTGTGTGTGTGTGTATAGCTATTGTTTTATCTGATTAATGTTATTTTCATATGAAAGTCCATGATTATAAGTATGCAGTATCATAACTACATCTTTGATGTTTATAAAAAACCAAACCGTTTGAAAATTGGTTGAAAATTGAGCAAGCTATGGTTATTTAAATAGTAAACCATAATGTTATGAATGAGAGAACTCCCTGTAGCAAGATGGCGGCCAAGTGAGTCATCTAGTGTGTATATATATCTATGGTGACACTCGCTGCAAAAGTAGAGCAATGTTCTACTTTTGCCGCCTCGACTGAGGCGTCAGCCAATCAAATCCTGCGTATGCAAATCTGACAGTACAAGCGCTAGCCAATCAAACCGCTTGTATGTTGGGAGAGCCAGACCGCAGTTATTTCCCATATGTCAAAAAATGGAGGAGAAAATGATCGTGGCGGTAGGGAATCACCCAGTACTCTATGACCAGTCCCTCTTTACATACAGGGATACAAACCGGAGGAGCCAGGCATGGGGGGAGGTGGCAGAGACAGTGGGTGAAACTAGTAGGTTTTCGCCTGTTTGTGGAGTTTATATCCAGTGTACTTCGTTTGAATGGACAGCTAGCAAGCATAGACAGTATATTTAGCCAGCATGGATGTAGCATGAATGTTGCATAAAATAGCACCATATACATTAATGTCATACATGTTCATCATATAAAGTGTGACATGTAAAAACTTGTATGCAATTGACAGTGATAAAGGGATTTGGTTTTCATTAATGCAGGAACAATTTAGTAAATTCATCAAGTAATTCAAGAAATTAAGTTTATTATTTCATTTCATTAGAGGAATTATGCAGGACAACATGGAAGTCACTGAGGGACAGATTCAGAAAGGAGAAAACCAAGGAGAAAGAGGCAAAGAGAAGCGGGGCAGGGTCGTCCGGGGGATATAAGCCCTGGTGTTTCACGGCAGTGATGGGGTTTTTAACCCCATTTATCATTGACCGTGAGACGTCCAGCAATGTCCCCCGGCAAACCCTGCCTCCATCCACCCTGGTGCCAGAGAAAGAGAGCCAGCTAGAAAGCCAGCTAAGTGTCAGCCAGCCGACCGACAGTCAACAAGCCGAGGCAAGGGAGATAGGACAGGAGGAGGCTATTGTTGAGGACCTGGACCGGGGAAAGAGGAGAAGGGGAAGGGAGATGTCCTCCTTCGAAAAAGGCTTGATGTCAGCCATCAGTCCTCTGTTCGTGCCACCACCTCAACCTCCACCACCCCCACCAGTAGTGGTGGAGGATGAGTTATTTTTCAGGAGCCTCTTGCCTGCATGTGAAGGCTGTCCATATCAAAGAGGCCAAGAGTTCGATTTGAAATATACAAATTCATTTTTGAGCCTTAATCCCATAGAACATCTGTGGAGAGAGCGGAAGCTTCCAGATGCCAAGCATCAGCCTCAAAACCTGAAGGATTTGGAGAGGGTCTTCAGAGAAGAGTGGACCAACATCCTTCCTGAGATGTGCACAAACCTGGAGACCAACTACAAGAAGCGTCTGACCTAGGGGTGGGCGATATTGAAAAATATGTTATCACGATATTTTCAGGCAGTATCACGATAGACGATATATATCACGATATTTTTTCATGTCGGTTATTATGGTTATTTTTCAAGTTACTTAACAGTACAAGCACCTACAAGGTGACAGAAACTAAAACAAAAAGGAGTAACACACCAAAATAGCATTTCAAGCTGGTTTTATTTCAGAAATGAAACCCTGAATGAACAAGTGAGCAGTGAACATCAATAAACATGAAAAGGAGGGTAAAACATAACTAAGTAAAACATAAAACATCAATGAGGAAAAGTCAGTGCCAAATAATTAAAATGTAAACTTTAGACTTGAAGTGTAATAAAAGACTTTAGCATAATTGAAGGGAAAAACATAAAACGCTACAGCGTCAGTTATGTCTTTCCACCGTTTGCTAGTCTTTTCATAAGGAGCCCCTTTATGAAATGCCTGCCCTATGGTTGCTCGCTGCAAAGAAAGGGGGCGGGGACTTTGGGAGCGTGTCAAACAACTCGGACTGAACGCAAGCAGAGGTGCGCTGACATTGTGAAATCGATCGGGCTTGATATATGGTGAAATTAAAATCAGTAGGTGAGGCTGGGGGAGCGGGAGGGGAAGAGGCTCTCCGTCCGCTGTCATAGCCCCCCTGCGCCGCGCACGGAGAGCCTCTTCCCCTCCCGCTATTTTTTTTTTCATCACGATAGGACGATATCTCTGAAAAAGCATATCGTGGAGACCTAATATCGTCACGACGATATATATCGTCATATCGCCCACCCCTAGACCGCTGTGTCCAACAAGGGTTTCTCCACCAAGTACTAGGACATGATTTGAAAGGGGATCAATACTTATTTCCTACACTTAAATGCAAATACATTTGAATGTTTTATATAATGTCAATTTCTGGATTTTCTTTTTGATATTCTTACTCTCACTGTTAAAAATAAACCTACCATTAAAATTACAGACTGTTCATTTCTTTGTAAGTGGGCAAACATACAAAATGTGCAAGGGATCAAATAATTATTTCCTTCACTGTATATCAGAGAGTACTGCAATATATCACAGAGAACTGCAATATATATCACAGAGTACTGCATAATCGGTTTGAGTTGATTTAAGTTAAACTGCAGCGATGGCTCTCCAGTCCTCGGTCTGTGGTACCGGCATGGTTTCCTCAACCAGGGCGGTCCAGATGGCACCCGCAAACCTCCCTGACAATGACAGCCACTGTTATATGACCAACCCGATAGCTGAATGCTATGGTCCTGTACGAGTCACCGGTTGCCAGGTACCTGAGAAAAAAGTAATATACATGATTTAAAAAATAAAACAATTTCAGACCCCACAAACACACCCCCCACACACACACACACACACACACACACACACACACACACACAGACGAGCAATACTGTGTTAACCTAGCTATCTTAATTAATGGTATCCATCTGAAATAAATCACAGACTTCATTCGTCAATGGCATGCATTCTCTCTCTTTCTATACAGAGTCAGATTAAAGAAGTAGAAATACACTAAACATACCGTAGGCAGATGGCGAGTCGCTCGGCGGGTCCGATTGACAAACGCATGTTGGTGTCCGCCTTTGTTATCAGTGGACCCACTTTGCCGAGCAACTCGTCGAAATGGCCTTTGCTCATTCTGAAGTACTGGTGAAACAGTTCGTCATCCAGACGGAGCTCTTGGACCAGAACGTGGTATTCTCCCCGTTGCAGCCGTTTTCGGAGTATCGGATATACCCAACAGCGACGCACACAACGTCGCCTCCCGAGATACAATGCATATACCAATGCCACCCTTGCTACCAAACCGGCATCCATTTTGGCTAGAGTGGATAGAAGAACCGGGCTTTTTTGCTTTGTATGTCCGGGGCGGGACATTCATGTGATTGGTTGTTGGTCGCGTTGACTCCGCAAGCTCAAGACACGCCCACCGCCAAGCGGCAACGCACGCCGCCGTGTGTAGGGGCCGTTACAGGTTGTGTATCCGAATCTCCCGCTAGTCCAAACAAAGTAGGAATAGCATCGTTCTTCAGTGTCCTACGCTGTACATATCCGGCTGAAAGGTTTGTGAAGTTTCGTGAAATGCTGGCAGAGGGTGTGGCGTCTGGGTATCCCCACGTCAGAGAACCCAGTAGGTAAACAATGGAAAATGAGAAATCTCCAACGAGGCGTTATGGGGCAGCATAGACTGTTACTTTTACTCGCTACAGGGTGTACTTTGAGGGTTTTGACTCAGCAGACCGTTTACATACAGAACAACCTTCATAACACAAGGGGACGGGTGATAACCGGAAAAGCATGACATGGGCCCTTTAATGAAAAAAAAACATTGTGTTTATGGACACATGGGAGATCTTTTTTGCGTGAAATGTTAAACAGCTTGTGTTTAAGCCACTATTTTATTTAACGCTCTCCTAGCTCCAATATTAAAACAATCCACCACGGAGAGACCAAGACATCAGTAACAAACAAAAAACAAACAAACAAACTGTATACAGAATTTCTAATATAAGTTCTGAGAACATGCTGCTGTGACAGGAAAGCATTTTAATGACAGGAAGTGAGTTCTCTACAGCCAGTCAGATCTCAGGGGTTGCGAGGCCTCCAGCCGTTAGAGCTGTGATTGGTCGGTGGTCCGCTGACTGTTGTCCAGCTCCAGGAAGTCATCCTGAGAGGAGAAGATGTCGGACAGCAGGTAGCATCTCTCCTGCTTCGCCTCCTGTTGAGCATCCTGTTGCCGCTTGCTCTTCCTCAGCTGCTCCTGCAGGAGAGGAGTCACCCTCAGGTGCAGGAAGTCTATGATCTCTGCAACAGAAAGTGACATCACAGGTGAGGAGGACATCATGATAGCTTAACTTAAATCAACTCAAACCGATTATGCAGTACTCTGTGATATATATTGCAGTTCTCTGTGATATATTGCAGTACTCTCTGATATACAGTGAAGGAAATAATTATTTGATCCCTTGCACATTTTGTATGTTTGCCCACTTACAAAGAAATGAACAGTCTGTAATTTTAATGGTAGGTTTATTTTTAACAGTGAGAGTAAGAATATCAAAAAGAAAATCCAGAAATTGACATTATATAAAAGATTCAAATGTATTTGCATTTAAGTGTAGGAAATAAGTATTGATCCCCTTTCAAATCATGTCCTAGTACTTGGTGGAGAAACCCTTGTTGGACACAGCGGTCAGACGCTTCTTGTAGTTGGTCTCCAGGTTTGTGCACATCTCAGGAAGGATGTTGGTCCACTCTTCTCTGAAGACTCTCTCCAAATCCTTCAGGTTTTGAGGCTGATGCCTGGCACCTGGAAGCTTCCGCTCCCTCCACAGACTTTCTATGGGATTACGGTCCGGAGACTGGCTAGGCCCCTCCCTCTCCTCAATGTGCTTCTTCTTTAGACACTCCTGTGTTGCCTTGGTCGTATGTTCAGGGTCATTGTCCTGCTGGAAGACCCCTCCATGACCCATGTTCAGTGTCCTGGCTGAGGGAAGGAGGCTATCGGACAAGATTTTACGGTTCATGGCCCCGTACATCCTGTCCTTGATGCAGGGAAGTCCTCCTGTCCCCTTAGCACAGAAACACCCCCAAAGCATAATGTTTCCACCTCCATGCTGACGGTGGGGATGGTGTTCTGGGGTTATAGTCAGCATTTCTCTTCCTCCAAACACGGCGTGTCGAGTTGATGCCAAAGATCTCGATGTTGGTCTCATCTGACCACATCACCTTCTCCCAAGCCTTCTCTGAATCATTCAGATGTTCATTGTCAAACTTCAGACGGGCCTTTCATCGGCCTTCTTGAGCGGAGGACCTTGCGGGCGCTGCAAGATTGTATCCATTATGGTGTAGTGTGTTACCAATAGTTTTCTTGGTGACTGTGGTCCCAGCTGCCTTGAGATTATTAACAAGTTCCTTCTGTGTAGTTCTAGATCTGTTATGCTACGCACGAAATTCTTTATTATTCCGCCGGGTTATTTTGCACCTCTTCTTCTCCCACATTCCACATCACAGAAACTCTGTTCAAACATCAAAACGTTCAGCTCGGTCGGGAATCGATGGCTATTACTTTTCTCATTCATAACTTTCATAATTCCAGAGATACATCCCATAATTCATCACATTTTTAACATGGAAGTCAATGGAGAACTCTTCAGACTTCAACAAATCTTCATGCGACTTCAACTGCTAACTGTTCCTTCATACCTTCACTCAGAAACCTCATTCCAACTTTAAAATGTTACACATCTTTCTGACATTATTCGTGTAAATCTGATTGATACTTTTAGAGATATTAAACATTGTTCAGACCTTGTTATAGAGGTTTTCTTCAGATTTTAACATTAACTAGAGTGCGTGATGTCACAGAGTGGAGGAAATCTTGAAACCCTACATTCCTGAGACATAATTTATCATGACAAATGTAGGAAAACATCTCGTAGCTTAAAAAATGACAAATAATTAAACAAAATGCCTCTTGAGGGCATGAAGTGACAAAAACGTTCAACATGTCTCCATTAAACCCCATTGCAATTTCAGGCTGATATTTCCTCACAGCAGCAGCCGCACACCTTTAGTTAAACTGCCAAAAAGGCCACATTATTAACCCCAAAGTACACAAAAATTACACTTCAGATACTCAACTTCCTTGACATGCTTCACGTTTTGAAATTTCACAGATATCTGTTACGGTTCTTCCACAAAACGTTCACATGTAAGAGGTTTATCTCTCATTCAGAACAATGGAAACCTGTGATCTCTGCACAGCTCGTTAGCTCAAATATAAACACCTGTGTAATGGAACACGATTATGTCATCACTCCAACTCACATGCTCAGAGCAGCAGACTTCAGATAGCAGACTTCAGATAGAGGTTAATGGTCCTGCCCTCAACAGCTCTATGTCAATTATGGGGTGTCATCATCATATGTAACCTCCTAATGCTATAACTCAGGGATCCTCAAAGTCCGGAATCCGGTCCGGATCCGGACCAAACCACAACTGTCTCTGGACTCTGAGCAAATTATACTTTTCATATGTATCATCTGTATTATCTGTGTTATCTGCGAGACATCGCCACAACGCAACGAGTCAAAATGATACGCTATGTCCATAGACTGCAAACAGCGCTCTGCATGTCCTGTTCCACTGTCTGTGTGTGTCTGTCAACGCATTGGTCCAATCACATTCAGCATCCCGTCAGCGTTTCCCCCCCCAAACAATCTGCGAATCAGAGGCACAGTAGGGCGGGTCTTCGCGGAATGCGCGTGGGAAAAATGTGTGTCTCGTCTCTTTCAACCTGTCTGAGTCAGAGCGAGAGTTAAAAAAATAAATAATTCAGAGCGAGAGTTAACAGCTCATCTAGTTCCATCTGTACTGTAGCTAGTAGCCTAGTTTCACCTACTGGGGTGGCAACTGACACCCTAAAAATAGGCTTTGCCACCCCAGCTGCCAGCTTTGTTTTTGAAAGAAAAGTTGTGGCTCATCGGACATTTATGAGAGAAAGTCTCTAATGTCCGAGTGCAAGTGAATGCAGCACAAGATGCACGTCATGTAACCCCTCCCCCAGTCCTGGCGCGAGCGTGGACATATGATTGGCGGTGATTTTATTTGAACGGGACAGCGCAAAACGAGAAGCATTCGGACCCAAGCACTGAAGGAATGAGGTATTTGCGGTCTACACTGACAGAGAAGAGACTGTCAGTGTGGCTGTACTCAGCATTGAATCAAAACGCACTGAAGCTGTTGATCTGAATCAGTCTGTGGCGTTTTGCTGAACAAAATGGTAATCGCCGCATTAATTTGTAATAGACATGTGAACTTGATGCTCTGCTCTCGGATGAGCATACAAAACTATTAAGATGATGACCTTACGTGTGTAAATAAAAAATGTTTTAAGTCCTGAGAAAGTCAAATAAGACTGTGTAAAACTACACTGCCCAGCCAAACAAAAGTAATCACTTTGATTGAACTAGGCCAGTAGGTAAGGACATTCCACTGGATAACAACTGAAGTATAAAAGAATGGATGACTGAAGTGATGAAGGCAAACAAAAAGAGGAAACAACAGGTAAAATCAAGCAAATCCCCTCTCAGATTCCACAGCAACCAGAAGAACATACATACTGGCTGGTGATTTGATTAATCAGCTTTGTGATGGAATAGAACATGCACAGTGCATTTCCTTAGCTGTGGATGAGTCCACTGACACCACTAACAATGCTCAGTTGCTGGTGTTTGTGAGTTTTTATGATGAGGCAAAGGGGGAGTTAGTTGAAGATGTGTTGGGCCTGACGAACCTCAGTGGACACACAAGGGGCAAGACATTTATAAAGCAATAATGGGAATGCTGAATGAAAGAGAGTGCTTTATTCATAACTGTGCAGCTCTTACACTGCGACTCTCACAATAACAATGAAAACTGCTGCATACAGAGACTTTTTGTTTTTGCAACCTCGTGTTAAGAATCTTGTTGCAATTGTTTAAAAGTTTGAATGACCGTAATAAACGGACCTTTGTCTTATTGAAACATTTATTTTGGACCTTTAAGATTTGTATTTGAGTACCCCTGCTATAACTCCTATGAAAATGTTCAAAACATGCTCAAACTTCACATGAGTGCTAACAGTCCAGCCGTGAACACATCTACGGGACAGTTTTGAGATTTCTTCAAATGCCGTTGCCATGGCAACACAATGCTCACCATAAAACACGGTTTTCTCATAACTTCAGTGAAAATGCTCCAAAAAGCCCAACACTTCACAGGTTTTGTAACGATGCAGCCATTAACCTGTTAAGCCCCAAGCCTGTGTTTCAGGTCTCAGGCTCGAAAATGACATTTCCAAAACAAATGACCATAACTACACTTCCAAAAAGGGGAACATTAATAATATTTTTTCTCAAAGTAATGATAAACCTGTGAGTTGAATGTAGAAAAGTCAAAATCAATATAGATGTTTTTTATTTTAAAGACAATTCAGGTTGAACATAGTAAAACAACGTGAATTATAGTGTCCTTCCAAAAAATATTTTTTACTAAAACCACCCTTGGATGATGGTAAGGTAGACTAAAAGCTTTAGGAATCCAAACTATAACATATAATAAGTACCCTGTATCAAGATTGATGCAAAACAAGTGACATTTCACCTTTTTAGAGAGGTTTAGGAAAAAAAACTGGGTGGAAATGGGCGTTTTTTTACGTTTCTCTGGAACCCATTGGTCGATTTTGATGATTGACATCTCTTTTGAACCATTAGAGCCAATAGAATCGAAGGGGAATTTCCACATACCATTCAGAAGTGGGGGCTATGCGCACGCAGTTTGCCCAAAGCGAAAGCTGACTTACGCTCTGAAATCTGAAAACTAGTTTTATTGCTGATGGATTATCAGAAATGTGACCCGCTCTATCGAAATCAGTCGGAAGTCGCAACGGCTAATTTCAGAATAAACGTGGATTTACGTAAAAAAGGGTTCGGGTGTTTTGTTTGATTTTGAACAAACAAAGTCTTGGCTTTCAGAATATGAAACTTTTATTTCCAAAATCACACGATAAATACATTTTTAAAGCTTGTAAAGGGACGAAGACAGGCACCTCTCACTCGCAATCTGTTCTTCCAGCAGCGCCGCCCCACCTCCCTCCGGATGAAATTATGAATGTAAGAGTATAGTAATCATAGATAACACGACAGGGTCCGTTACAGTTTGTTTTCATCTGATTTCAATTAAACAAAGTCTTGGCTTTCAGAATATTAAACTTGTTTCGGCAAATTCAGATGATAAATATAACTTTGAAGCTTTTAACGGCACAATTACAAGCGGAGAACGGAGTAACTGAACATCACAGCAGGCATAACAACAGCCGGTGTTTCTCGTGAGTGTTTTCCCCGGGAAAAAAAAACACAATACACACAAACGCAAAATTACACAAACACACACACACTCACTCGCGAGCTTCCCCTCCAAATGAAAATATCTTCCCTCTGTAGTATTTTGATCATTTGCTCCACTAATAATCAATCAGATCGATGGATTCCAGAGAAGAGGAAACTTTAAAGGCCTTTTTCTCAAAATGAGGACTCTGTGACAGTCATTATATAATGTGACATATTTCGCTTTGGAGTACAAAAACAATCCTGATATCATTAGAAAGCTAGGAATCTCCTCTTTCCAACAGTGTATACAACTCAAAATGTGTCTTCGGGTCAACGCGACTGATTTCGATGGAGCAGGTCACAAATCATTTAAAAGTGACACAGACACATTGGATTAACCTATTTGGGGCGGTGGTGGCGAAGTCGATAGGGGCTTGGCTTGGCAACTGGAAGGTCACCAGTTCAAGTCCCGGCCAAGTGCTACCGAGGTGTCCCTGAGCAAGGCACCGTTCCCCACACTGCTCCCCGGGCGCTGTTCAAAATGGCAGCCCACTGCTCCTAACACTAGGATGGGTCAAATGCAGAGAAACAATTTCCCCACGGGGATTAATAAAGTATATCCAATCCAATCCAACCTATGGATTAACCTTCAGCAGCGTTTTTATCGTTTTAATGCCATTGAAGACAACTTTTGATCAGACAACAACAACGGTTAGACATATTGCTGTGTTTGCTACCTAATGCCACGTGTTGTGATGTCTGTTTTTGTTTCTCATTTCGCGAGTTCTGATCATGGAGTGATGATATAGATACCCATCGCTTCTGTGTATTCTCACGATGCTAATGTTGGATGTGCAATTTCGATAAGTAATAAGGGTGTTATACTGTGAGTTCTGTGCTGTCATATCATCAGTTAGCTGAGTTTCTTCCCGTTACATGGATATGAAACATTCATAGTTTATTAAATGTTAAGAAGCCCTCAGACGCTGTTTCCTGCAGATGATGCGCAAACTTCCGGTTTGGGACAGCATGGAGTACAAGCAACGTTCAGGCACTCCTGCTAACTTTTAATCTTCTCACCCCTTAACCTCTCATTTGCCCTACTAAATTGCTTCAAGTCATATATTATCCCTTTATATACTAATATTTACTCCCAAATGGCTTCAAAGACCGGTAACCACGGGAAAAAGGACGTCTCGGGGGCGACAGCTAGCTTAACGGTTGAAGCTATCTCTTTGCTAATGGACCAGCATCGGGAGGCGCTAGCAGCAGACTATAAAACCTCTTTTAGCACACTTGAAACTACATTTGACCAGGTCTGGTCTGCAGTCGATGATCACGGACAGCGTCTATCCTCTCTGGAGCTCATTTCTGATTACCTGAGTCAGCGTATTAACAAGTTGGAAGATGTCTGTTCCAGCCTGCGGGATAACAACTCCAAGCTCACTGCTAAAGTCAACGAGCTGGAAGCTCTTAGCAGATGACAAAACGTACGCATCATCGGTCTATGCTCACACCAGAGACCCAAATGTATACAAAAAGCGGGTGGAGTTACAAATTGAATTTGATCTCTTTTCGACACATCCAATTAAACGCCACAACTTGTAAAGAACAAAAGTTGGTTTTATGCTCATGGGGAAAAATCTGGTGAGCTGCTGGCTAATCAGTTGAGAAAATACAAGGTTTCTTAAACAACTTAAGCATCCCCAAAATCTCTACTGAACATAGCGTATGACTGGAGGAGCCTATTTCGCAAGCTGAAATAGCTATAGCTATCTCCTCCCTACAGTCTGGAAAATATCCAGGACCCGACGGGTTCCCTGCAGAGTTCTTCAAAACGTTCTCTTCACTGATTTCTCCTTAAATCAGTTTAGTTCTGTCAGAATCTTTCAAACAAGGCAAAGTTCCCTCATCATTTTATGAAGCAACCATCACTCTTATTACAAAGAAAGGTAAAGTCCTGATTGAATGTTCCTCCTATAGGCCTATCTCTTTATTAAACGTTGATGCCAAAATTCTGGCCCGAAGATTGGAGAACATCTTGCCAACAATTGTCTCAGATGACCAAACTGTTTTTGTCAAAAACCGCCAATCATATTTCAATACATGTCGTTTATTCTGTACTCTCCCTCTGATACAATTCCTGAGTGTGTTATTTCCTTGGATGCTGAAAAGGCGTTGGATAATTTTCCCTAGGGCCTCGGTCCTCACAAACTCAATACAATCAAAGACTTTCAACCTCCAACTAGGCACTAGGTCAAGGTTGCCCCTTAAGCCTGTTACTTTTTGATCTGGTTATGGAGCCACTGGCAATCGCACTTTGCAGTAGCCAAGATATTTCTGGGATTTGGAGGAGTGGGGTTGAGCATAGAGTGTCCCTTTATGTGGATGATCTCTTACTCACTGATCTCATATCGGACCCAGCTACATCTTTGAACAAAGCCCATTTTCCAAAATCTAAAAGGAGTGGAGGCATGTCACTGCCTAATTTTCATTTTTTTACTATTGGGCAGCCAACATACGTTGTATTACGTTTTGGTCTCATTTTCACAATCAGGCCGATTGTCCGTCCTGGGTGGCTATGGAGTTGAGTTTCTTCGAAGGACTTTCCATCTTAGCCCTGCTCGGATTTTCACTCCCTCTCTCTCCCAAAAACGTGGGTTGTAATCCGGTTGCTAGATACACATTGAGGGTGTGGGCTCAGTTCAGAAAACACTTCAGCTTTCATGGTTTGTCTCTCTTGAGCCCAATTCTATCCAACCACCTTTTTCAACTGTCTGCATCTGACTCTGTGTTTCGGGAATGGCAGAGAGGGGGTATCACATGTTTTAAGGCTCTTTTTATTAACAACAGCTTTGCTTCATTTGAGCAGCTTTCTGAAAGGTTTAGCCTTCCGAACACTAATTTCTTCAGATATCTGCAAATCAGGCATTTCCTCCATTCTAAGATCTCAAGCTTCCCAGAAGCACCCGAGTCGAACATCGCCGAGATGCTTCTTAATTTGCATCCAAGTGGTCTTATTTCAGTTATCTATGACAAGCTGACCGGTATAAGAAATGCTCCCCTGAGGACGTATGGGTTTCAATCTTCAAACTGGTTGATTCCACATCCATCTGTGCCCATCACTGTTTGCTACAGTTTAAAGTTTTGCACAGGGCTCATATGTCTAAAGCTAAATTGTCCCGGATCTACCCAGATGTAAGCACCTACTGTGAAAGGTGTAAAATAAATGAGGCCACCCTGGCACACATGTTTTGGACATGTTCTAGCCTAGAGAAATATTGGAAGGACATTTGCAATACTTTATCTGTTATCCTTGATCAAAAGCTGGACCCTCACCCTCTAGTTGCACTCTTTGGCACCACTGGAGAAGATGATACACTCAGTCCTCTGATATATACTGCAGTACTTGTGATATACACAGAACAAAAATATAAACACAACTCTGTTGTTTTTGCTCCCATTTTTCTTGAGCTGAAATCAAAGACCTAAGACTTTTTCTATGTACACAAAAGGCCTATTTCTCTCAATTACTGTTCACAAATGTATTGTCTGTATTAGTGAGTACTTCTCCTTTGCCGAGATAATCCATCCACCTCACAGGTGTGGCATATCAACATGCTGATCAGACAGCATGATTATTACACAGCTGTGCCTTAGGCTGCTCACAGTAAAAGGCCACTCTAAAATGTTACTTTTATCACACAGCACAACACCACAGATGCTGCAAGTTTTGAGTGAGCGAGCTATTTGCTGACGACAGGAATATCCACCCGAGCTGTTGCCAGTGAATTGAATGTTAATTTCTCTACCATCAGCCGTCTCCAAAGGCGTTTCAGAGAATTTGGCAGTACATCCAACTGGTCTCACAACCACAGACCACATGTAACCACATCAGGGGAGCCCATCTGCATGCTATTGTCATCTCCGGGGTCTTGACCTGACTGCAGTTCGTTATGGTAACTGACTTGAGTGGGCAAATGCTTACCTTCGTTGGCGTCTGGAACTTTGGAGAGGTGTTCTCTTCTCTGTGAATCCCGGTATTCACTGTACAGGCAAGATGGCAGACGTGTGGGTGAACGGTTTGCTGATGTCAACATTGTGAATGGAGTGGCCCATGGTGGTGGTGGGGTTATGGTATGGGCAGGCGTATGTTATGGACGATGAACACAGGTGCATTTTATTGATGGCATTGTGAATGCACAGAGATACCGTGACGAGATCCTGAGGCCCATTGTTGTGCCATTCATCCACGACCATCACCTCATGTTGCAGCATGATAATGCACGGCCCCATGTTGCAAGGATCTGTACACAATTCCTGGAGGCTGAAAACATCCCAGTTCTTGCATGGCCAGCATACTCACCGGACATGTCACCAATTGAGCATGTTTGGGATGCTCTGGATCGGCGTATACGACAACGTGTTCCAGTTCCTGCCAATATCCAGCAACGTCGCACAGCCATTGAAGAGGAGTGTAAAACCCATTAGGCCTGACATGGTCATATGGTCGGAGGAGGAAGATCATCATTATTGAGCTGACAGCCCCTTGGAAATACAGGTGCGAAGAGGCCTCGGAAAGGAGGGTTAAGCCAATAAGTACCAGGACCTGGTCCATCAATGCAGGGATAAAGGGTAGCAGACCTGGCTATATCAAGTTGAATTTGGCTGCAGGGGCTTCCCGGTGAAATCTGTGTGAAAGATGCTCACAGCTCTGGGACTAGCAGGAAGGGAGCTAAATACAGTTGCTCGTAGGTTCGGGGAGGCAGCGCAAAGAGCCTCTTGTTAGCTCTGGAACAGACGGGAGGAGTTGTGCTGGAAGCCAGAGGAGGATGGGCAGTGGGACATGGTGATTCAGGGTGGAAACGCCACCTGACAACATCCTCTCTTTGCCGAAAGCCATAGTTATAAGTATATGACTGAAGGTGTTAGCAGTAGATGTATCTAACAGTGATATATACTGCGGTACTCAGCAGTATTAGTGTAGTAATCAGCAGTATTACTGTAGTTCTCCCTAGTATATATTAGTAGTATTACTGTAGTACTCAGGTGTATAGCAGTACCTCCGTAGAACAGGCCGCTCCAGTGAGGAACTCTGGAAACCTTCAGTCTGTGGAAACTTTTCTGAACACACACAGGAGTCACGTTCCTGAAACACACACACACAGTAAGGAGAGACCTTGTTACCATGGTTACCACCTGGTCACCTTGGTTACCAGCTCTGTATGAGTGGGTGACAGTTTGAAATTATGACCTCACCCGACAGTATGAGCGACCTCATCCCAGTCGACATCGGCCACGTCCTCCACACACATGTTGTACAGCCTGAGACACACAACATATTAGAATTTAAATAATGATTTTTTTCTATTATTATTACAATTATTTATCTTTTAAATTAAAAATATCATTATTATTAAAATGATCATTAGTGCTGATCAAACCCAGAATCTGTTTGAAAATAATAGATAAATAATAAATAATAATTACAGGTCGACAGTGATTAGGTGTTTTATTTTGAAAGGGACTCACGTGTTAATGAGGACGATTTTAGCCTCCAGTCCTTCAGGTCCTCTGTTGAATGTGCTCACACCTGAGGCCAGCTTACACTTCAGCAGAGAGAACCTGCAACACAGCAGCACTGTTATTGATGTTATTATTAGGGTCTGAGACCAGAGGTCGGCGAAGACCCTATTGTAATCACTCGTGCAGCTAGTCCGTGCGAGCCCTGTCACGTGACTGCAACTCGCATGCTTGTTATCCGTAGGATCAATTTAATTGCTTATTGATATTGGTCCGATTATTAGGGTCTGAGACCAGAGGTCAGCGAAGACCCTATTGCAGGGGTCACCAACCTTTTTTAGGACTTTCAAAAAATAAAACAAGTCAGGGGCAACTTTTACTCCTCTTTTTTTGTTTTTTGCAGGGTATATATTTTGCACATTTTAACATTATTATATTTCAACCTTTAACCTTTGTGTGCGGTTTGGGTCTGTGGGACTCAGTGTTAACTAAAATAAAATGTGTGCAATTTAATTATTTTAACCTGCTTTATTTGGGGGTGGACCTCACATCCTCTAGGGGGGTCCGGGGGCAAACAACCCTGGGAAGATTTTTTTCTTATGTTACCTAGTCCATCTATCCATCTTCTCCCGCTTATCCGTGGCCGGGTCGCGGGGGTAGCAGTTCCAGCAGAGAGCCCCAAACTTTCTTTTCCCTGGCGACATCAACCAGCTCTGACTGGGGGATCCCAAGGCGCTCCCAGGCCAGCGAAGAGATATAATCCCTCCACCTGGTCCTAGGTCTACCCCTTGGTCTCTTCCCAGCTGGACGTGCCTGGAACACCTCCCTAGGGAGGCGCCCAGGTGGCATCCTAACTAGGTGCCCGAACCACCTCAACTGGCTTCTTTCGACTCGAAGGAGGAGCGGCTCAACTCCGAGTCCCTCCCTGATGACCGAACTTCTCACCTTATCTCTAAGGGAGACACCAGCCACCCGGCGGAGGAAACCCATCTCGGCCGCTTGTATCCGCAATCTCGTTCTTTCGGTCATGACCCATCCTTCATGACCATAGGTGAGGGTAGGAACGAAAATGGCCCGGTAGACAGAGAGCTTTGCCTTCTGGCTCAGCTCCCTTTTCGTCACAACGGTGTGGTAAAGCGACTGCAGTACCGCTCCCGCTGCTCCGATTCTCCGGCCCATCTCACGCTCCATTGTTCCCTCACTTGAGAACAAGACCCCGAGATACTTGAACTCCTTCACTTGGGGTAAGGACTCATTCCCTACTTGGAGTGGACAGTCCATCGGTTTCCTGCTGAGAACCATGGCCTCAGATTTGGAGGTGCTGATCCTCATCCCAGCCGCTTCACACTCGGTTGAGAACCGATCCAGTGAGTGCTGAAGGTCGCAGACCGATGAAGCCATCAGAACCACATCATCTGCAAAAAGCAGTGATGCAATCCTTAGTGCACCAAACTGCAGACCCCCTCCCCCACGACTACGCCTCGAAATCCGATCCATGTATATTACAAACAGGATTGGTGACAAAGCGCAGCCCTGGCGGAGGCCAACCCTCACCGGAAATGGGTCTGACTTACTGCCGAGGACCCGGGCACAGCTCTCGCTTTGGGAGTACAGAGATTGGATGGCCCTGAGTAGAGACCCCCTCACCCCATACTCCCGCAGCACCTCCCACAGTAACTCCCTGGGAACTCGGTCATACGCCTTCTCCAAGTCTACAAAACACATGTAGACCGGATAAGCGTACTCCCAGGCCCCCTCCAGGATCCTTGCGAGAGTAAAAAGTTGATCTGTCGTTCCACGACCAGGACGGAATCCGCATTGTTCCTCCTCAATCTGAGGTTCGACAATCGGCCTGACCCTCCTTTCGAGTACCTTGGAGTAAACTTTCCCGGGGAGGCTGAGTAGTGTGATGCCTCTGTAATTGGCACAAACCCTCTGATCCCCCTTTTTAAAAAGGGGAACCACCACCCCGGTCTGCCACTCCTTCGGTACTGTTTCCGACTTCCACGCAACGTTGATGAGACGTGTCAACCATGACAGTCCCTCAACACCCAGAGCCTTCAGCATTTCCGGGCGGATCTCATCCACCCCCGGGGCTTTGCCACTGTGGAGTTGTTTGACGACCTCAGTGACCTCCCCCCGGGAGATTGGTGTTGATCCCCCCTCATACTCCAGCTCTGCCTCTAACATAGAGGGTGGAGTTGTCGGGTTCAGGAGTTCCTCAAAGTGTTCCTTCCAACGCCCTAACACTCCATCAGTTGAGGTCAACAACGTCCCATCCTTACTGTACACAGCTTGGATGGTTCCCTGCTTCCCCCTCCTGAGGTGTCGGACAGTTTTCCAGAACAACTTTGGTGCCGCCCGAAAGTCCTTCTCCATGTCTTCTCCGAACTTCTCCCACACCCGCTGCTTTGCCTCGGCCACGGATGAGGCTGCGGCCCTTCGGGCCTGTCGGTACCTTGCAACTGCCTCGGGAGTCCCCCGGGATAACAAATCCCTGAAGGCCTCCTTCTTCAGTCGGACGGCTTCCCTGACCACCGGTGTCCACCAGGAGGTTCGAGGGTTACCGCCCCTTGAGGCACCTAGGACCTTGAGACCACAGCTCCCCGCCGCGGCTTCGGCAATAGAGGCTTTGAACACCGACCACTCTGGTTCAATGTCCCCAACCTCCACAGGAATGCCCGAAAAGCTCCGCCGGAGGTGCGAGTTGAAGGCCTCCTGAACTTGGGCCTCCTCCAGATGTTCCCAGTTCACCCGAACTACACGTTTGGACTTACCAGGTCTATCCAGAGGCTTCCCCCGCCACTCGACCCAACTCACCACCAGATGGTGATCAGTTGACAGCTCCGCCCCTCTCTTTACCCAAGTGTCCAAAACATACGGCCTCAGGTCCGATGATACGATAACGAAATCGATCATGGACCTTCTGCCTAGGGTGCTCTGGTACCACGTACACTTATGAGCATCCTTATGTTCGAACATGGTGTTTGTTATGGCCAATCCATGACTAGCACAGAAGTCCAGTAACAAACCACCACTCCGGTTCAGATCAGGGGGGCCGTTCCTCCCAATCACGCCCCTCCAAGTGTCTCCATCATTGCCCACATGTGCCCCTTCAGGAGCCCCATACAGGACTCTTTCCAGGGTCTCCAAGAAGGCCGAATACTCTGAACTGCTGTTGGGTGCATAAGCACACACAACAGTCAGAGTTTTCCCCCCCATAACCCGCAGGCGTAGGGAGGCGACCCTCTCGTCCACTGGGGTAAACTCCAACAACGAAGCACCTAACCGGGGACTTGTGAGTATCCCCACACCCGCCCGGCGCCTCACACCTTGAGCAACTCCGGAGAAGAATAGACTCCAACCCCTATCCAGAAGTAAGGTTCCAGAGCCGACGCTGTGCGTAGAGGTGAGCCCAACCAGATCCAACTGGTACCGCTCCACCTCCCGCACAAGCTCCGGCTCTTTCCCCCCCAGAGAGGTGACGTTCCACGTCCCCAAAGCCACCTAGTTAGCATTCTTATTTCTATTTATGCATATTTTACTAATCATTCCCCTTTTAAACTGTTTTTACTGTCGTATAGTACACATTGGAATGATTTTTTACTTTACCTATATTAAATAGATAAAGGTGTGCTCTCCCTAGCTCTCTCGCTCACAGAGGCTGTGTGCTCCTCCGTGGCAATGACGGCGTGCGTTAAAAAATAATAATAAACATATTTGTAAAGTGGGGGGACACAAACGGGATTTGTCCCCCCTGTCCCCAGTGGAAATTACGCCAGTGGAAATTACACCATGCGTGTGTGCGTCAAGTGAAATAAATATATATGCAAGTTGCAACACACACAGAGTAAAACTCTGCCCCTCATGTGTTGTATAGGCTGGCACGATTAGGCTGTTCAATGGGGCTGATGTGTTATGTTAAATCTGCCAGAAGGAAAATCACGGTTAGAGATGTCCCGATCCGATCACGTGATCGGGGATCGGAGCCGATCACGTGATTTTCAAAAAATCGGGGATCGGGAGAAAAAAATCGGGGATCGGGATTTTTTTTTTTTTAATGTTACAAAACAAAAATGACCATGTTCACGTCTTAAAGTCATCCTGAGGACTTAGTTTTGGTTTAAAATGACACAACATCATGTATGTGTTGCTTCCTTTGGGCTTGTTTTCAGACCTGGTTGCTTATTTCTCTCAAATCTGGCAACAGAGTGGGCGCAGTGTCTAATAGTAGCAGTAAGCTAACGAGAGGCTACGTTCAGCTGGTGACTCGGGAGTCGGGACAGAGAAAATGTCAGGAGTTTGGAAGTATTATAAAATTGAAAGCGAAGGCAGTGTAACAGCCAGATGCAATGTTTGCAAGGCAGAGGTTCCGCGTGGTGGAAAGAACAAAGCTACGTTCAACACGACCAATCTAATACGCTACCTGAGAAACAAACACCAACAACAACACGGCGAGTACACAGCGGCCACTCAGGTAACGGCACTGAAACAACCGACACTTTCAGAGACTTTTAAAAGGAAAGAGAAACTGCCCCAGAACTGTAAAAAGGCCAACACAATAACAGCCAAGATAGCTGAATTCATCGCGTTGGATGACCAGCCGTTATCTGTTACCTTTTTTTTCTCTTAATGCATTGCATAAAGATCGGATCGGCAAAAATCGGTATCGGCAGATTGTCAAAATCAAATGATTGGAATCGGATCGGGAGCAAAAAAAGGTGATCGGGACATCCCTAATCACGGTCACACTCCTTATGAAGCGGTGAGCTGCCGCTCCACAGCTTTTCTTCCCGACTGCAACGCTGGTCCAGCAAATCAAGCAGGAATGTGACTGGTCGATATGCATTGTGGGGGTGGGGGGAGGAGGGGTGTTAGATAGATATAGAGTTGTAGTACTCAGATCCACTGGTAGAGGAGGTGGCACTGGTCTCCTGCTCTCTCCCAAATGGACCTTTTACCTCTTCAAGCTACCTAACTCAGGGACGGGTGGTGCAGTGGTCTGTGCATCATATCATGATCAAGGGGTGCTGGGGAACTCCAGTTCGAAACCCGCTCCTGCCGCCACTGGCCGTTGTGTCCTTGGACACTTCACCCGGATTTGCTCCTATGGGTAATGTCCACAGTACATGTATAATATCAATGTGTACTTGTAAAAGCGCCTCGATGACCTCGAGGCGTGAAGATGGACGGTGTGGCGCAGTGTGCTGTGCAATGATCATCAGATCTTGATCTGGTAGAGGAGGTGAAACCCGCCGCTGCTGCGTCTGTAAAGCCGTTGTGTCCTTGGGTATTGTGGGTATTGTCCACAGTGACCATTGCATGTATAAAAAATATGTGTAATGTGTATCTGTAAAGCGCTTTGAGCACTGGAAAAGCGCTATAATAAATGCAAGGAATTATTAATTATTAACTTCACTCCTTTCACCTTTGAATTCCATGGCGTAACCCACCCTATACAATTAACCATTGTTGTTCTCTACCGTCCACCAGGCGCCTTGGGGGACTTCTTGGAGGAATTAGATCATCTCCTCTCACACATCCCTGAAACTGGCCCTCCCGCTGTACTTCTAAGACTTCAACCTCCAGACGGGGAAGATAGACGAACTAACATCTCTGTTAACCGCCTTTGCTTTCTCACTGTCTCCGTCCCCACCAACTCATAAAGCTGGCAATGTCCTTGATCTCATATTCTCAAGGAACTGCTCTACTTCTAACCTCTCTGTAAACCCGCTCCACACATCCGATCACTTCTTCATTTCATTCTCTCTACCCCTTTCCAAACATAACAAACTAATCTCTTCTCATCCTGCACCTGTCCACCGTAACCTTCGTTCCCTCTCCCCCTCTACCTTTGCCTCATCGGTGCTCTCAGCCCTCCCTTTCTCTGACTCGTTCCAACTCCTGCCTCCAAACTCTGCTGCAGAAACTCTCCTCTCTACTCTCTCATCCTCTCTGGACTCTCTCTGTCCTCTCACATCTCGGCAGGCTCGTCAGTCCCCTCCTGCTCCCTGGCTAAATGACGCACTGCGTGCTAATAGAACCATCCTTAGGGCAGCAGAGCAGAAACGGTGGAAATCCAAACACTATGACGACCTCCTAACCTATCAGGCTCTGCTCTCCTCTTTCTCTGCTTCCATCTCTCAGGCAAAAAGCACGTTCTTTCAAGATAAGATCCAATCTTCCTATTCCAATCCCAAAAAACTATTTTCCATCTTCTCCACCCTCTTGGACCCCCCCAAAGCCCCTCCCCCCTCCTCACTTCTGTCAAGCGACTTTGTTAACCACTTTGAGAAAAAGGTTGATGACATTCGTTCTTCTTTTTCTGCCTCACCTTTACTCACCGCTGGGTCACCAGACCCGCCGCTCACTCACTACACCTACACACTAACCTCCTTCTCCCCTCTGAGAAGTTAGTTCATGAGAACTCTTTAGTTCTCATGAACTAAGTACAGATCGCGTTCACACCGGAATAAGTCCCTGGGGGAGGATTAGGCAAATAAAGCCGCTGACGTCACTACTTCTTCTTCTTCTGCTTTGGGTTTACTGACAGGCCGCAAACAACTTCACGGCGCATACTGCCACCCGACGTCCCCGGCCGGAAGTCCCCGGAGTTGAGTAAATCGCCAGAACGCCGACACCTCCTCATCTCCCATGTTTTCTTTTGTGTTGCCATAAGTTAGTCTCTCTGCGTTTGTGCGTTGGGCTAATGGTAATGCTAATAATGCTAATAGGAGGATAATAAAATGACAGCTTCACAAAACTTTTATGGGGCGTGGTTTGCAATCCGCCCAGCCAATCAGACATAGGAACCTTTTTCTCGTATTATGGGGTGTCATCAAATGCCGTTGCCATGGCGACAGATCACTCGCCATCGAACACAATGTTTATGATACCGCTGTAACTCCTATGTACGTTGTCCGATCGGCCTGACACTTCCCACGTTTACCAACGGGTCCGGTCCGGAAAACACCTGCGTGACACGTCAATGTGCGGACTAGTGATGTGTCGGTCGCGAACGAGCCGGCTCAAAGAGCTGGCTCTTTTAAGTGAACGACGGGAGCCGGCTCTCGCCCGCGAACGAGCCCCCTTTTTTTTTGCGGAGGGATCTAGATCGGCATGAAGGCACATTATGCAATGTGCACATTATCCCGCTTATTACATGGCCACATTCTCAACAAAGTAACGACATGACTCCCAATATTAATTGAAATGCTTTTATGGATTTAGAAAATGATTTTATTGATTTAAAAAATTGTTTTATGTATTGATTTAAATTGACATGCATCCGCTAAGAAAAGTAGTCCGTTGTTACTGTTTGAACTAACGTAGCAACGGCAGGAACTGCTTCGATAGTGTTTTTGAGGAGCTTTTTGATTACAGATTTGAAAACATCGTTGCTTGCTTTAAAAGTAGCACAATTCATTATGTCAAACCTTGGAAAGTATCTAGATATCCCTGCCCTAATGCCAAAGTAACTGGCAACTGAATATGTGTCACCGTTTGATGTCTATGTCTGGACCGCTGCGTAAAAAGGAGGGTTTCTGCCCCATAATTCTCTTCTTACTTCTATAAGAATAAAACACGGAGGACGGAGATCTCTTTTTGTCCCCCTCTTCTCCCCGCTGCAGCCTAGCAGCTGATCTCACTCAGAGCACGCTCCCCTCTCCTGCAGGGGGGCGTGGTCAGCTGCAGCTCACAAAATCTGCCCCCTGCAAAAACAGCGCTGGAAAGAGCAAATAGAGCGAAATGAGGCATGGCTAAAATGCAGGATCTTTTTGGTATTTTGAAAAAAAACCTATATTTATATACTTTATATAGGTTGATACAGTAGCCCCTTTTTAAAAAAATAGTTTTTATAGGTGTTGCTATCTGTTTTGTGTGGCGTGGTTCTACAAGCAAGTCAATGCATTCATTGGGTGGTATCAGAGTTACACGGGTCTGTAAATGCAATGAAAACAATTGGCCACAGCAAATAATTTATATTAAACATGTAATTTTTACTTTTGAATACTTCAGTACAAAGGATGTATTGAATAATTTAAGTGATATATGTGTACACATATAAATCATTAGTCAAAACAGGGCTACATTTGATTTAATTTAAAGGTATAATATGTGGTAAACTGAAGAGACGTTTGGGAGCCGAAAGAGCCGGCTCTTCTTGGTGAGCCGAGCCAAATGATCCGGCTCACCAAGAACAGCCGGAATTCCCATCACTAGTGCGGACAACAGCCTGCGGAGCGTCGAAGACCCGCTCAACGCTGCTTTAATTATTATTGGAATTAAATTATTAATCAGGGCTGATGGGACACTCACCACTTGAGGCGGCACTGGGTCCAGGACCGGGTCTCCACCTGCTGGCTGGTCTCCACCCAGGGCAGGTTGTTACACAGCTGGTCTCTGGTTAAACTAGGACCTTCAGAAGCAGCAGAATCTTCAGAACCAGCAGGACCCCCAGCCAGAGCCTCCAGGTGAGCCTTCAGTGCCCGCTTCAACCTGAACTCCTCCTCTACGCTCCACACACCCCGTCCTGCAGCTGGACACACCACACACACACACACACACACACACACACACACACACACACACACACACACACACACACACACACACACACACACACACACACACACACACACACACACACACACACACACACACACACACACACACACACACACACACACACACACACACACACACACACACACACACACACACACACACACACACACACACACACACACACACACACACACACACACACACACACACACAGTTAGTAAACAGTGTGTGTGTTCCAACAGAAACTCCATAACCGGGCCAGGACTGACCGATGTGAGCAAAGCGTTTCTGTAAGGAGTACGTGCTGCGGTCCATCTTCTCGGCAATCATTGACCAGTCGTTCCCGTGCAGAGTCTGAAGCTTCATCAAAGAGCGCACCTCCTCCTTCGAGAACCTGAGGACACACACACACACCTCTTTTTTAAAATGTAACTCAATGGGAGGAACCTTCAAATCCTCTTTTACCTACACTGTGCGCCAAATACTACTCCTTCCACATACTTTCAGCTAGAGACTTCATTCCAACTTTAAAATTCCAGCTATTAAAATCTTTTTCAGATTGTTGATATCTTTTACACTTTGAGATATTTAACTTAGTTTGGAGAGGCCTTCTTCAAATGTTAACATTAGTGTGTATTGCGCAGCTTGTTAAGCCTAGAGTGCGATGTCACAGCTAGAATGCAGCAGAGCTTGAAATGCGCCTTAATTCCCAAACACTAAACTCCTTGGACATCATTTTATGCTTGAATTGTAGGAAAACCTCTCTTACGTTGAAAAGAGGACAAATGCAGAAAAAGCTGAATATTTTATTGGTTGAATGGTCTCTGTAGCTGCTTTTAGCTACAAAAACCAAGTCAGTGTGTTGCTGAACTTAGCGGAGAAATGCAAAAAAGTTACAGCTCAAATGCATTGCAATGACTTTGTTGAAAACTTGAAAGTGAAATGTTAAACTGAAGAAGCTTAATATTTAAAAGAAAAGGTTTAAAAAAGGTATAAAAAATAAAATGTATAGCCTCAATGTCCTGAAATAGCTGAATCATTTAATAGTTCAATGGTTTCTGTAGCTGAAAGTAGGCTGAAGGAATTAGATATGAAATGTAAGTAGTAGTGAATGAATGTGTATTAAGAAGAGAAAAGAAAGTGAAAAGCAGCAGAATATTTTAACTGCATACGTTTGAACTAAAACCATACGTCACCAATAATGTATAAAATATGTGGAACATGTTAAAGTCAGTATGAAGCATACTTTCCAACCCTCCCAATTTTCGCGGGAGACTCCCGATTTCATAGCCCTCTCCCGGTTTCCTCTCGGGGTCATATTCCTCCCGATTTCTGACAAAATCAGATTTACTCACGACTGTTTCCACTCGGACTTTAATACAGCTACACCATTGTTTGGTTTCCATGGTAGCGCGTCTCTTTAGTAGCACGCACAACTGAAAGTCTGAGAGGGTGAGGAAGATAGTCACAGAAAACAGAACAAGAATTGACAACTCCACCCTCTGCTCACTCCTTTCCTGTAAAATACAGGTCCAGCCCACACGTATGCTCCATGCACATACGTGCGCATACGTATGCGTATGCACGTATGCTCCATCAAGGATGGTGCTACAGGCCGCAAGGCATTACAACTACAATAAGCATGTTAATGTTAATCTAACAGCTCCGGCGATCCACTAGCACAGGGGTCGGCAACCCGCGGCCCATGGGCCGCATGCGGCCCTTTAAGCCCTCTGCTCTGGCTCCCTTGAGCTTAGACAAAAATAAGAAGGAAATAAAATAAAAGTATCTGTAGGACTATTTATATTTTGTTGCATGGTTGAAAATGTTTCGTATGTTGTATTTTGAGGTGATACTGTGACCCATAAATAAAAAACAAAACGGTTTTAATTAGGTAAACTAAAATATGCGTCACATCCTGCTCCGGTCCCGTGCGAGCGCCTTTTCTTGGAGGCGAATAACCTGACCCCCGGCTCGATGAGCGAACTATGGATAAATCAAAGAAAAGTACCGGAGGAACACAGGATTTAATTCTGCGTGGACAGAGTTGTCTGCTTTCACAGCAAACGATGCTGGTTTACCGGTATGTTTGATATGTAGAGAGAAGTTGTCAACGGTGGTGCAGCCTTTACGAGGGAGAGGAAGACAGCTGACGATCGTCAGTCATAATTCAATGGGGTATGTCATTTATTTCAGGAAACACTTTTTGTTATATTCCATGGAATGCTCTTAACGTCCCGATAGCAATGAATATATTAAATGCTTTGACAATAAATACATACAAAAATGTATCTCTGGAAGCCGTAGCACTGTAAAAAGCACGACCAATCATCTGAGCCGGCCCGGCTAAAATAACTGGATGGCCTACCTGCATGTCAGCCTTCCATCTGGGCACAAACTTATATCGTGCCCTCATTGGTCATGTGTGCGTTAGTGTGTGTTGGAGGAGGGACTCTGTGAGAAAGTCTGAAGGAAGAGGCATATTTTTTCCGGTTGTGTACTTTCAAATTCTAGCGCACTCGAGCTGGTTTCTCCATTCTTACCTTTAACTCTTTTAGGGTGAAGATATATGTTTTATTTATTTCATAGTGGGCCCATTTAATAATATTTTTTTCCCCTTCAAATGTGCAGAGGACTCCCCAAGTGTTGTGTTTAATTTATTTTAAAGTAGGCCTGTGTATTATTTTTAATTCTCCTTATAAAAGTTCTTTGTTTCTTATTAGAGGTTAACAGTTTTATATCATGTAATAAATAGCCTAATAAATGCAAAAAAACTGTAGTTTTTGTCTGATATAACAATAAAAAACTATGAAATATGTTTTGCGGCTCCAGACAAAACATTTTTTGGGAAAAAGGAGCGAAATGGCTCTTTTGGTCAAAAAGGTTGCAGACCCCTGCACTAGCACCAAGGTTGGCAAGTATGGTATGAAGTCTCCATCAGACAGAAAATATTAGGCTGAGACAGTCTGTGTGTTGGTGTTTGAGGTGACAACGTTATCAAACACCTGTGTGTGTAAGTCCAGAGATCAAAGGTTACCATGGTGAGGACGTTATCAAACACCTGTGTACTTGAGCCCAGAGATCAAAGGTTTCCATGGAGATGTGCTGTGAAAGGAGAGACGTTTCATTGTTCTGAATGAGAGATAAACCTTTTACATTTCTAACTATAGTTTAAAAACGGTAGCTGCTTTCAGTGAAATGTCAACACGTGAAGCATGTCAGGACCGTTAGGAGCGTTGGAGTCTGCTTTTTGTGCACTTTTGGGTCAATAATGTGGCATTTTTGGCAGATTTACTAAAGGTGTGCAGCTGGTGGTCTGAGGACAGATCAGGCTGAATTTACAATGGGCCTTAATGGAGACATGTTGAACGTTTTTGTCACTTCATGCCCTCAAGAGGCATTTTGTGTAAATGAAATCCTTGCTTCCCTCATTTGCGTCGTTTCCCTGCCTCTAGTCCCTCCCACCAGGGAAGCATGGAGGGACGCAAGGAAACCACGAGAAGCAGGGAAATGAGTTTTAAGAGCAATGGGACGTCCTTTGATCCGGAGCGTCACGTGAAGCGACGTCCGTTTGTGATGACGCCGCACAGCTGATCGTCTGACAGCAGCCAGCTCTGTCCCCGTTGTTTTCACAATCACTCCCGCCTCTGTTAGTGCACATTTACTGACACAAATCATCTGTTGTAGACCCAAATACATTAAATAAAATAAGAACTCATTCTCAAAAAAGATAAACGCCATTCTTAAAATGTATAAACGAACAATAGTTTGATTAATATTGATTAGAGTGCACAATCGAAATACAAATAATTGAGAGAAGAAAAAGAGATATGTTATCTATCAAAACCCAGTTAGATTAACATTCATTGAAACAAAACAAGGTATAAACTGAGGAGTGAGTCCCGTGAGTTTCATGTGTTTTAATAATGCAACATATATGATTTTGGGGCGGGGGCGAGTATCTGAGGATTTCATCGGAGGATGGATCGGTGGTTCCTCGATTATCGCATTATCGCTCCTCGGGCAGAAATAAGAGCCATGGGACGGTACTCAAGATGGCGCAGACAAATCAACTTCCGGTGAGACCGAGGACCGAGTAGCGAGGAAATAAAAATAGTCGACCTGAGACAGGGCCACTGTAGGAGAGGTTTTCCTAAGTTTTTCATGAAAAATGATGTTCAAGGAGTATAGGGTTTGGGAGTTATGGCAGGTTTAAAAAAAAAAAATATGGGGCGAATTTCAAGCTCTCCTCCACTCTGTTTTGAGATCAAGGCACTCTAGACTTAACGAGCAGCGCAATACACACTAATGGTGGTCACGTCTCTGCTTTCTTACAGTGCAGACGCTTTTCTGCTTGCTCTTGCCTCTGCTTACTTTTTTATGCTGATTTTCCTATTTAGTGCGAATGCTGTTTGCAGCATTCCACTATAGTACTTCAAATATGTATTCTTCCCCTTATTATTTCAGCCAATATGTTGGCTCTCCATAACTTCAGCTTACTTTCAGCTACAGAAACCATTCAAATATTAAACTATTCAGCCTTTTCAGCAATTGATAAGAAACCTTCAACTTTTTCAAAAATATTTCATACTTTTTGAAATATTCAGCTTTTTAAACTATTTGTTTAACATTGAAGTCAATGGGAGATGGCTTCAAATCCTGTTTTCCTACACTTTGCGCCAAATGCATCTCCTTCCACATAATTTCAGCCAGACCCTTCATTCCAACTTTCAAATGACCACAAGACCTTCAGCTTGACTTTTACTTTTGATATCTTTTAAACATTCTGAGATATTGAATTTAGTTTGGAGCTTGGTAGAGAGGCATTTTTCAGATTTTTACATTAGAGTGGATGGGAGCAGCTCGTTAACTCTAGAGTGCTTTGATCTCAAAACAGAGTGCAGGACAGCTCAAAATTCTCCCCCAAAAATGTTTTAAACTTGCCATACTTCCCAAACCCTACACTCCTCAGACATATTTTTTCATGAAAAACGTAGGAAAACCTCTCCTAGGTTGGAAAATTAAAAAAAATTAAGACAAAATATTAGACAAAATGCCTCTTCAGGGTATGAAGTGACAAAAAGTCCAGCTAGCTCCCAATTGATTCCCTTGTTAAATTGTTCCGGATCTTTCTTCAGAGCAGAGAGAAGTACACTTTAGACCAGGGGTCACCAACCTTTTTTAGGGTGAGGGCTACTTTCAAAAAATAAAACAAGTCGAGGGCTACTTTTACTCCTTTTTTTTTGTTTTTTGCAGTGTATATATTTAGCACATTTTAACATTATTATATGCTGACCTTTAACCTTTGTGTGCTGTTTGGGTCTGTGGGACCCGTTTGCAGTGTTTACTAAAACAAAATGTTTGCAATTTAATTAATTTAACCTGCTTTATTTGGGGGTGGATCTCACCTCCTCTAGGGGGGTCCTCACCGCCTCATGAGCATGCATGGAAGATTTTTTTTTTTAAATGTTGAAGTGAAATGCATCAATCTGGTGCACTTTGAGCACACCATGAATTAATGGATACAGCTCTCAACACTCAGATGAAAGGGAGCTGTATTTTAAATAATCCAAACATCTTTAGAATATGATCACAACCAATAACAAATCATTTAAACTTGTTTATTCTTATCTTATGTTACCTATTAGCATTCTTTCTTTTTCTTTATGCTTATTTTACTAACCACTCCCCTTTTAAACAGTTTTTTTTACTGTCGTATAGTACACATTGGAATTATTTCTTACTTTATCTATATTAAATAGATGAAGGTGTGCTCTCCCTAGCTCTCTTTCTCTCCGTCTCTCTCTCCGTCTCGCTGTCTCTCTCTGTCTCTCTCTCTCCCTCCCTCCCTCCCTAGCTCGCTCACTCTCTCTGTCTCGCTCACAAAGGCTGTGTGCTCCTCCGTGGCGATGACGGATTGCGTTAAAAAATATAATAACATATTTGTAAAGTGGGGACACAAAGGTGATTTCGAAAAGTGCGGGGGACATGTCCCCAGTGGAAATTACGCCATGCGTGTGTGTGCGTCAAGTGCAATAAATATATAAGTTACAACACACAGAGTAAAACTCTGCCCCTCATGTGTTGTACAGACTGGCATGATAGGCTGTGTTCAATGGGGCTGATGTGTAGTGTAGATTCTGCCAGAAGGAAAATCAGCGGGGAGGTGACAAATTGGTTTTCTTCCCGACTGCAACGCTGGTCCCGCAAATCAAACAAGAACGTGATTGGTCGATATTCATTGTGGGGGTGGGGTGTTATAGAGTTGTAGTAAGTAGATAGAGTTTGCTATGATTTAGGTTTCGTTTATTTCCTTTTTTGTTTTGTGTATTTTATACATTTTGGATTTGCTTGGCGAGCTATTTTTAGAACATGCCCGGCGGGCGACTCACGTTGCCCCTGCGGGCGACTAAGTGTCCGCGGGCACCGTGTTGGCTACCCCTGCTTTAGACAAACTGCTCCCATCTCCACATTGTACACACAAAACCCCAAAAAATACATATATCAGTTCATTGGGGTTCCCTGATGCTCACGGTCTGCTCATTTTTTGATAAGAGACATAGTTTTTTAACAGGTGACAAAATTGTCAGATATAATCCTCAATGCATTCTTATGGGACTCAGTGCTGCAGTTGGTGTCATATGGGTTGCTGCGCAGATTGGGAGCCAACACAAACGTGGAGTGAACATCATCAAGAGCGCTGAGCTCGATCATCTATACTAGATCGAGCTATCTATCTGCGAGCGTATGCGCTACCCCGATACTCTCTCTCTGATGCTCTCTATTCTCGATCTATCTATATACTCCTAAATCTATAGCTCTCTCTACTTCTCTCTCTCTCTCCATCTCTCCTCTCCTCTCCTCTCTCTCTCTCTCTCTCTCTCTCTCTCTCTCTCTCTCTCTCTCTGACAGACAGACAGACAGACAGACAGACAGACAGACAGACACCCACACTCTCTCTCTCTCTCACACACACACACACACACACACACACACACACACACACACACACACACACACACACACACCGATGATGAATGATCAAGAGAAGAGAGAGAGTAATGTAACTCCTATGAAAATGTTGAAAAAGTGCTCAAACTTCACATGTGTGCTAACAGTGCAGCCATGAAGACATTTACGGGACAGTTTGGAGATTTATTCAAATGTTGTTGCCATGGCAACACAATGCTCATCATGAAACACGGTTTTCTCATAGCTTCAGTGAAAATACTCGAAATGGCCCAAAACTTCACAGGTTTGGTAACGATGCAGCCATCAACACATCTAAGCGTATTATGGGGTGTCATCAAATGCCATTGCCATGGCGACAGATAATTCACCATCAAGTTAGTTCAAAAGTTTACAGTCAAAATATTCTGCTGCTTTCCCAAGCCTTTTTACTTTCTTTTCTCATCTTAATACAAATTCATTCACTACTACTTACATCTGATATTTAACTCCTTCAGCCTATTTTCAGCTGCAGAACCCATTCAACTATTACATTATTCAGCTATTTCAGGACATCAAGGCTATACATGTTGTTGTTTATACCCTTTTTAAACCTTTTCCTTTAAATATTAAGCTTTTTCTGCATTTCTTTAGCTAAAAGCAGCTACCATTCAGCTAATAACATATTCAGATTTTTCTGCATTTTCAGCTAAATTCAGCCATAAATGTTCACAGTTTACAGCATTCGCACGCATTTTCTGCAGGAAATGCATTTTCTGCAGGAAATGCATTTTCTAGTTCTCTTTTCTGAAAACTTCGAGCAGCAGCTCCTGGACATTAAACGACTGGGCCTGAAACTCTGATTGTGGATGACTCTGCTGTAAGAGATGTAAAAAGTCTGTGTAGTAAGAACCAGTGGCGAACCGTCAGGGCCTTCAAGGTATTCAGAGAATACCCTGGAACACTCAGATAAAACAAACAAAACATCGATTTAATTATATATATATATATTATTTTAACGTGCGATTAACGCATGTGTATTTGTCCTCGGCCCGCCCCGTAGTTTCAGAGCCCAAAGGCTTGACGTTGTTGTTGTTGTTGTTAGTTGGATGGTGGGAGATTCTAGCGAGAGATATGGATACAAGAAAATGTGTTTTAAACAGCAAGCCAAGCACACAGCTGATGCTGACAGCCCGCTCCTGCCGCTCGCTTGCGGCAGACCACGCTTGAAAGTTTGCCGGGGAGACGCCTGGACACGGCGTCTAAGAGCAGCAAGCTTACATCAGCGATAGCTAAATGGGTGGCGGTGGCTACAGCTTGCAGGACAATTAACACTGTGGAGGACGAGGGGCTGTGTGAGATAATTCGGATCGTATCCAACGTGTCGACTGCACATCACAGCGCATTATTTTGACCCCTGTGGGAACTTCAGTCTCATGCTTTGACTGAAGATGAAGACAGAGGAGCAGCATTTTGCCGACAACTGTAAACAGGCTTGTCTGTTTGAGCAACTGGCTCAGTGCAGAGAAGTACACAGGGTTGGGAGAGAGTGTGTGTGAGAGAGAGGGAGTGTAAGAGAGAGAGAGAGAGAGAGAGAGGTTCCAGGTTGTTGTGTTGAGAATATTCAGGAGAATATTTGTCATTGTTCCAATGATAATAAACAAACATTTGCATAAAGCATATTTGTCCACTCATATGTTGATAAGAGTATTAAAAACTTGAAAAGTTACATTTAGAACAGATACAAAATGTGTGATTAATTCGCGATTAACTTTGGACACCATGCGATTAATCGCGATTAAATATTTTAATCGACTGACAGCCCTAAGAAATATACATCTACCCTAGTTATTTTGGACTTTCTTTTAATAAATGAACTGTCCTTTGTGAACCATTTGAAAACCAAAAGTGGACTTTTTGATTTATTTTGTATTTGTGGTTTGAGGGTTTCGCTTTTATGGTGCGAGATTTAAATATAAATACTAAATATGTTCCGTCAGTGTTGGGGGGTGTACTGTAAATCATATGCACCTTTGTGCAGTTTTGACTGTGATTTAAAAAAAACACCCCCTAAATAAAATGATCAAACATCAAAACTAAAAGTCAAACTATCACAAGGCGAACACAACAACTGACGGTGTTCTGGTTTCTTATCACTAACCTCCCATTGTAGTTCCGGTCATCAAACATCTTCCTGGCTCTGGTGTAGACCTGATGAAAAGAGCGAGGAATCCCCTCAGCTGGACGGACAGAGAGTAGAGTTAGTTATATATATATATAACTATATATGTATATTTAACAAATATATTAAATATATACGTATATTTAGATATCCTGTATGTACAGGCCTAATATAAAAGGACGCAAAAGACAGTTCATGGGAAAGAAAGTCCAAAAATAACCAAAGTAGATGTATATTTCTCTGTTTGAAAATCCTCAACAAAGCCTTTTCCCCCCAGAAAGAATACAGTCTTTCTACTCACGGGATTCAGCGTGTCAGTGCAGTTGCTGGGCAATGATTAAACATGGTTGGTTTGCAAACACTTTAAACAGTAAGGTGCTTTTAAACAGTAGCAGTTAAAATATTTCTTGTAAATCTCAACTTCAACATAAATTAATGTAATCAAATCAAAGCTATTTGCCTCTGCCAGGGCTTTAACGTGTTATCTAGTTATTTATAGAAGTTGCCCTCAGAGTCCAGAGATAAGATTTTCAACTTTGAAGTGGTTACAAATAACTCTGGTTCTATCATCTCCACCCTCTGAAGAGATGTCAAATGTCCATGTAAGAGTTCGGTACCTTTGTCCATGTTTCTGTCCCCGCGTTAACCAAATATATATATATATATATATTATATATATACCGAAAAATCTGAAAGCAATCCGTCATTTTGACAGATTAGAACAAACTCAGAATAGCGCCAAAGTTTCCCCGCAGCAAGGCTCCGGTGCGATGCCGTGTTATGAACGCCCGCCAAAAAGGATATGATATAGTTTCCAAACCTAACTTTGCCGTACAAATCATTGAAATGTCTGTGAGTATTAGCTTTACGCTGAGCGCGCTCCCGCGAGGTGCAGTGGGCATGCCTAACACGGCAGAACACCGGCGCCAACAGTTCACGAGCGTGCCCCCCCCCCCCATGGTTTGTCTGTATGTTTTCAGAGCCAGGGAGCAACGGACTTTCAAAATATAAATATGCATTAAATAAACTGTTAATGAGCGATAAAATAATTGTTGTCGTTAATTAATGAATGCGTTAACTGAAGAATAACACGTTAACTTGCCCAGCCCCAGTGTTTCCCCTACCACTGTCAACAGAGCGCCAATTACAATTGTTTTTTCTTCAATATATATATAGCACCAAATTGCAAATAATCTATAACTACTGTCACTTTTCACATTGAACATGTGCTCTTTTATTAAATAAACTAAACGCTTTCATTTTAAGTTGTGAGTTTAGTGTTTTTGACCCGAAGAAACACTGATGCACTAATCAATAACAATAATCCACAGCTCCTCTCTCTGCGCCAGAGGACTAAAGATATATATCCCAATGCCCCCCCCCTGCGCAGGCAGCACCCCCCCAAAGCAGTAAACCTAGGGGAAACACTGCTGATGATGGTATATATATATATATATATATATATATATATATATATGTGTGTCTGTGAATGTGTGTAAATATAAAATACAACTTAGTGTCTGTGTGCGTACCGATCCTCTCTAGGAAGTGATGTCGTGCTCTCAGTTTTCTGATCTCCACTTCCTGGTCCTTGTATCTGCGTGGGAACAGCAGCAGATTGGCCGAGCTGACACTTGTCAGAGACAGGAAGTCTGCCATGTTCTTTCTTATTTGCTCGTTTTCCTGATGAGAGCAGCGGCCGGAGCGGAGACACACACCTGCACACAAACTGCACATATTAACACACACACACACACACACACACACACACACACACACACACACACACACACACACACACACACACACACACACACACACACACACACACACACACACACACACACACACACACACACACACACACACACACACACACACACACACACACACACACACACACACACACACACACACACACACACACACACACACACACACCTTGCTGATGGAAGGCTTTGAAGCGGGACAGGTCGTATTTCAGCATTTTTCTGATCACAGCGTCACATTTATTCTTGATGTCTGGAACAAACTTCTGCATCTCCTCCACCAGTTCCCAGTCCAGCCTGAAAACAGAAATGACAAGAAGAAGTTCAACAGGAAGTACAACATGAGGTACAACAGGAAGTATAACAGGAGGTACAACAGGAAGTACAACATGAGGTACAACAGGAAGTATAACAGGAGGTACAACAGGAAGTACAACATGAGGTACAACATGAGGTACAACAGGAAGTATAACAGGAGGTACAACAGGAAGTACAACAGGAAGTATAACAGGAGGTACAACAGGAAGTATAACAGGAAGTACAACATGAGGTACAACAGGAAGTATAACAGGAGGTACAACAGGAAGTATAACAGGAGGTACAACAGGAAGTACAACAGGAAGTATAACAGGAGGTACAACAGGAAGTACAACAGGAAGTATAACAGGAGGTACACTGTTAATAGCATAATAATTATGATAATAACTCACTGCTGTTTTTGTGCTGCTGTTGCTGTGCTGCTTGTCTTCTTCATCTGTTTCTTCTTCTTCTTCTCCTCCTTTACTACCAGAAGATCTTTCTTTGTCCTCTTCTTCTCCTCCTGGTGGTGTGCAGCAACAAGAGCACTGACCTCCTCCCTCCTCCTCTTCTTGGTGTGGCTGGTTTGCATGGTGCTAATAATAATATTAAAGTCATAATAAAATGCTTTTCATGGTACTCAAAGACCCAAAGCAAATCTACACACTTCATCTACACACACACACACACAACACCACAACGTACAAACACACACACAACACACCACTACATCACAGAGACAGGACACACACAGCACACACACACACACAACACACACACAGGACACACACACAACAAAATCACACACACCACACAACACACACCTGCACACACACACACAAAACCCACACACATTCACAGCACACCACATTGAACACAAAACAAACACACACACACAACACACACACACACACACACACACACACTTTAATTAACATAATATTAATAATAACTCACTGCTCTCGTTCCTCCCTCCTCTTCTTCTTCTTCTCCTCCTGGTGTTGTGCAGCAGCAGGATTGACCTCCTCTTCCTCCCCCCCCCCCCCCCTCTTCTTCTTCTTCTTCTCTCCTCCTGGTGTTGTGCAGCAGCAGGATTGACCTCCTCTTCCTCCTCCCCCCCCCTCTTCTTCTTCTTCTTCTCCTCCTCCTGGTGTTGTGCAGCAGCAGGATTGGACCCTCTTCCCGTTCCCGTTCCTCCCTCCCTCCTCCTCCTCCCCCCCCCCCATCTCTGCTTCTTCTCTTCTTCTTCTTCTTGCTTCTTCTCCTCCTGGTGTTTGTGCAGCAGTCAGGAATTGACCGGTCCTCGTTCCTCCTGCCGGGGGCCCCGCGCCGCTCTTCTTCCTTCTTTTCTCCTCCTGGTGTTGTGCAGCAGCAGGATTGACCTCCTCTTCCTCCTCCCCCCCCCCTCTTCTTCTTCTTCTTCTTCTTCTCCTCCTCCTGGTGTTGTGCAGCAGCAGGATTGACCTCCTCTTCCTCCTCCCCCCCCCCCTCTTCTTCTTCTTCTCCTCCTGGTGTTGTGCAGCAGCAGGATTGACCATACCCTCTTCCTTCCTCCTCCCCCCCTCCCTCTTCTTCGTTCTTCTCCTCCTGGTGTTGGTGCAGCAGGCAGGATTGGACCTCTCTCTTCCCTCTCTTCCCCGGCCCTCTCCCACTCTTTCTTCTTCTCCTCCTGGTGTTGTGCAGCAGCAGGATTGACCTCCTCTTCCTCCCTCCTCTTCCCTTCTCCTCTCCTCCTGGTGTTGTGGCAGGCAGCAGAGGATTGACCTACTCTTCC